>NW_018479765.1:5376-40382 GCF_002113885.1 Mizuhopecten yessoensis | reverse complement strand
TAGACTGATTCTACATGTGGATGATAACTGTCAAGTTCTGATATAGAGGTAGACTGATTCTACATGTGTATGTTAGCTGTCAAGTTCTGATATACAGGTAGACTGATTCTACATATGGATGTTAGTTGTCCAGTTCTATTATATGCAGGAAGAATTAGTGGAATAAGAAAGATAATCAAGCTGTTGTGTTCTTCAAGTGGTTGTAGGGAGTAATATTCTGATATGATGCTGGTAGACTTTAATTCAACAAACGAAATTAGATTAACTAAGAAATGAAGTTCTGACACAGGTAGACTATGATTATTTGGCATCAAGGTGTGGGATATATGTCGCTCAATCAGTTCTTAGAAACATCCAGATTTCCACGACTTATCATGTTTTTCAGGATGAAGAGTGAAAGTAGACGTTCAACTATGAAATAAATAAAAATGGCCAGAAGTTTGTCCTGTGATTATTGATGTGAAATATTTTAGATATTTCTTAATTATATCCCTCACAATGGGGGGGAATGTATCATCCTGTCTAACCTTCTGTTGTCAAGCGTATCTTTAAAAGTGATTCCTCTAAAAATTTGCATACTGCTTTGCTATGATATGATGTTGTGCCCTTTCACTCGTCATGATATTTGAAGGAAATTTCTCAAGAGTTATGCCCCCTTTGTGTAATTTCTCATACAAAATATTTACTCCAACAATGTTAGAGGTTTTACACAGCAAAAAACTTTTGACAGGCGCCGCGTAACCTCTAACTGCCCATAGCTGATTTTCCCGATGCTGACTATCACATTTTCAAAGTTCTGATTAAGAAAGAGTATATCGTGTTTACATACATTTAAATGGTCAAAAGGGTCCAATAAGTATTCTTTTCCATAAATCCATGATTATATGAGAAATTTCGTGTCAAAGACATAAATAATGAGTTTTTCCTCATTCCAAGCGAAGCAGACAGTATTTGCCATGATTTTAATACAAAAATGGATTACATGTAATGTTTCACAAGCAGAATACAAACAAACTCAGTATCATTTCATTCCGTTTGAAATCCCCCTTGCTATTTTGTATTAATCCAGAAGCCATGTTTTAAATGTAGGTCAGAGATGTGCTACAACGACATGGACATGTATTTTGAGTGTTCTATTCCGTAATATACTATATATTTGTGTCCGTGACATACATATGAGATCTGTATTATATAAACCTTGAGTAGACATCGTTGTCATGAACTGTTAACCACTTAAGTGAGTTTTTCAAGCCAATTTTGTTCCGCCCGGATTTCGGGTGGAAACTGCAAAGAAATAGTGCTTCTGAAATGAGAGGTCGCAGTCGGCAAAATCCTATCCGATTGAAAAAAGGCCGACCAGCGGCCTCTCATGTAATGGGAGTACCAAAATAATTTGTCAAGCATATCTTATAAAGCAATGATGTTATTTCTCTCGGTGTTACTGTTGGCATATTGCTTCCCACTTTTGCGATTTTGTGCCCTTTTGCAAGTCAAATTCGAGTTATGCCCCATTCATATTACTTCTGTCCAGAATATTATGTCAAACATATTTTATGCATTGAAGTACTTAATTTTAGAAATGTTAGTATACCCCCTTCAACAAAGTTTGAGAGGAGTTGTGTTGATTATACTAGAATTAGGTTGCCTGTTTGTCTGTCTGTCTGAAGACACATTTCTGTTCACACAACCCTTACAATTTTTTGCCAAATTTCTTGAAACTTCAGCGATGTGATCAACACACTCTGATTTCAATTACAAATTTTTATAGGAGTTATCTCCCTTATTCAAACCTTTGTCAAGTTCATATGACCTGGAACGGCTAAATATGGTATGCAAGTACATCCTGGCATGTGCAGCTACAGTTTCACGTAAAATAAGTAGGTCATTATACCCTATTATTTGACCTTAATTAGTCCGAAGTGTTTGAGAACATGTGTTGGGGCATATATCTTCTATACTATTTCACTAGAACATGCATCCATATTTGGTATGAAGTAAATCTTGGGATGGCAAAGTATAAAGTACAAAAGTGGGCTACTTTGACCTTTATTTGACCTTAGACATCAGCATTTGAGAAAGAAATGTTTAGGGCATATCTTTTATATCTATTTTTTATCAGGAATAACTAGATCTTGTATGCAAGTTCATTTTGGGTTATTGTGACCTATATGCTTTGACCTTTGATATCAACCTTTGAAATAGTTTGTCTGGGGTATAACATCTATACTAATTCACCTTGAGTGACCAGATTTGGTAAGCAACTTTGTCTTGGCTGGCGGTGTTGAGTACAAAAAGTATGACATTGAGACCCATGCCCTGAGATAGGTGTACATGTATAGCTTGGTGATTATAGAAATCAATACTTGTGGGGGACTATAGATTGCCTTGCAGTACTATGCTGTGTTCAGCCTTTGACTTACAGTTTTTTAATTGCTCACTAACTTATTCAGCGAGGATTACTGTGGACTTTGTACAAAATGCTCACCATTTCATTCACTGAAAAATAAAAATCCTAAATGTGCACTATTGAATTTTCAATCATAGATGGAAACCTTTAAGGTGTCAATGCAAAGAGAAAGAGAATAGTACTAGTACACTTTTAATACATTGAATTTCAGAGAAATAGAAAAAGTAACTGAAAAATATTAAAAAAGACTGAAAAAACGAAAACACAATATGCCGGTATTTCAAGATTTTTATTTCACTTCACCTCTAAAAAAAGATAGATAAACTTATTAGATGATTACTCTTATGACTATAGCTGTCTTGTTTCATACTGAGGCATTGTGGTACTGTTATTACATGATTGATGTTAAGTTAAGAAAAAAATATATCTAACGACTGACTAAAACACTATAGAAAAAAAATATATCAAACGATCGACTAAATAACTACCAAAAAAATAAGATCTAACGACCGACTAAAACACTATAAAAAAAATAAGGCCTTACGACCTTATATATATATAAATGAAACTGATGTATGTCCAAATTATGATTAACTTACTTATGGTAGAAAAGAGGCATTTAACAGAAAAAAACTATATGTATCTTTCCTTTTAAATAACCGAATCACGATTCATTTTGTAACAATGTAAACTTAAGGAGTGTTTGGCCGAGTGGTGTTGACTTTACTGATAATGTGGCATATGTCGACCGTTAGTCGCCTTTACTGCGTTATATATTCGTGGACGCTCTTTCATATGTTATATTTCCCAGTGCATCATAAAGTCTACGTGTTACCCTCACATCAACAACAGTTGGTAGGGGTTACATAATGCAGTTAGAAAAGGATAAAGAACTAATCCCCTCTTACAAATAGGCGAAAATGGTAGTAAGCTTCAAAGTGAATTGTTTTGTTTACCATATTTTAAAGCAAAAGAAGTAATTTCACATGCAAGCATGATTCGACTAAATATATCTCCAGGCCTGTTTCAATGGATATTGAGATCAGCCCATGTCTTGCTTTGTCGGCAAATTTATTTCGATTCCTTTTTCAGCATGCAAAGTCTCGAAACATCGGTCAGCTCTGACGGTATAGCTGACATTTGATGGGATTTTCAAGGTTGCAGCTAATTCTTCTTTAAACACAGAAGATTGTATAGAAACTATTTGAACTGTCTCCTCATCTTCCAAATCGGGAAAGAATACAACGGATCCACTGTCGCCCTCACCTGCGAATGATCTGTTTTCACATCCTTGAATAAGGTATCCTTTTGCTGGATTGCATAGAGGCGTATCATCTCCTGAACCGTTGATTTGGAAGTCTGGGCTCCTGATGTAACCTTTCGTTAGTCCAGTGTTAGCACCTCTTTTGTACACAATATTGTGTATTCTCATCTCTTGTTTCACGGGGACGCAGTTGCAAAGTCTATCATGTTGGTCATGGAAATTAAAAGAAATTCCATCTGATTTTGAAATCTTGATTGCAGCGAAATCGTGTTTCGGTAGGCTAGCGACGCATCTTCCTAAATCTGTTTCTTTTTGGTTTTGTTTATCTATATAACCAACAGCAATATTACCTTCTTCGAAGTAATGTCCGCTCGTCAATGCCACCACGGTATCCTGCTCATCAACTTGCCCTCGTCTATCTTGCGCACGTGTAACCATTCCAAGCGTCCCAGACATTCCTGTTGTTCTATTTTTCAGTGTGCCCCCCTGTTTTATTGAAGTTGGCCTGAGAAATGATCTGGAGGTAAATTCTACTCTCGGTGATTTGTCTATTGAATCACAGGCCAATTTAACCTTTTCTTCCACATGCCGTCGACGTCGTTGTTCCGTAATGTTCCCGTCAACGAATACCATCATACCAGTTGAGAAGAAACCAAAGGCCAAAACTCCATCTGCAGCCAACCTATATTTGGTAAATTATAATAATCATCACCAAATAATGTCTGATGCAGTAAATGTGCCAATCGCGATGATTTATTTAAAATTGTGTAACATCACGCTCTAAAACAGAAAGTTTGATATTACAATAATGACTTTTTTTCTCATTATTTGTACAAAATATGGTTGTATGAAATATTTCTTAAACTGAAAACGTTCAAAAGTCACACGAAATCATGTTTAATCATGACAAAAACTTTCTTTTAGGTGTTTATAGCTAATTGGTTTGCTTCTATTTATGTAGATAATGAATGAATGATACAAAACGAAATATACATGTAGTCAACATTAACGCCAATTTGAAAGTTATCTTAATAGCATATGACTTACTTATTTAGTTCAACAGCAACTTTGTCGGGAATTCTGCCAGTTTCAGGTGATCTTGATGATCTTGACGTGTACTTCCTGTTGAGCAAAGCATGTGCAGCCTGTGTAGCCTGTTCAAATAATCCGTCAAGATCTGGCGAGGCAGAAGTTGCGTTTGACGGTTTATTCAATCTCAGTGCAATTTGATCTGCATACGAAAACAATGGTTTACAAAGAAAGTGAGTAAGAGTTCTTCGTATATCTTGTTCAGTCATGTCAGACACCATCTCTCTGTCATCTTTTTTACACGGAGCTTTGTTTGGTGTTTGTGACGATACGCGAAGAATATCTGCTGCCTGTAACGATAAAAAGCCAAGCAATGATATTGACACATTTAGCTGTACATACAGCAAGTACAATCAAAATATAAAACTAACAATTATTAATACACGTAATTGTAAAACAATCACATGAAATATACATATACAAGGAATATGCATTTAAAAGAGCCTTGTTAGGAAATTACAAATTCACAATCGGAATAATAAGTCTACGGCAAATTATCTTTGACATTTGAAATCAATATAGTTTTTATTTTTGTTAGCACATCTTGTCCTGATATCTATTTGAGCTTATGTCAATGCGCGAGTCGTCTGCCGCAAACATATTTCTTTCATTTCATTGGGCCACTCGAAAGTCTTACGCTCTATTTTTACTGCTGATATCTGCATATAGATCGTCAATACATATTATTATGTATGTGTTCTGTCTGCTATATATGCCATTTTTGGAGTGGAAACATGTTCATACTCTCAATTCAATCTGGCCAATGATAATCAGACCTAATCTGAATAATGCCTCACTGTGGTTTTGTTTTTGTCTTGTACTTATACAAATTCCACAGACGCCATTTGAACTACATGTAAATTATGTGCGAGTTTTTATGTTATAGGCTTATTGATTCATGATATCGTATTCAACTAGATACATTTTAGATGACTACCATTATCCTTAGTGGACGCATTTCAACCAAAAAGCAATATGTTACCAATATAGCCCTATGGATCTCTCCTTTTGATAAACATATGTAACGATATTTACCTGGATATCTAAATTGACGCCCGAGTGTTCAATCACTAAGCAACAAGAACTGCCCTTGGCCTCCTGTATTTTGTGCGACACATAGGATTTCTCTGAAATTGATAAAAAAGCAAATTAATTGATTGCTTAACCAGATTGCAGTTATAATTTTCCTGTACAGTGTCCGTCGACTGCCCGTATGCTGTTGTTCGTCGGCCATCTACTTTTTCCGTATAAAACATCTCCTGAACACCTATATATTGCAACGGTTAAGTGGTAAAGTTACTAAAGTTTACAAGATCATAACTTACATGCACATCGTGACAATAATATTCGTATTGCTAATTATAAAATGACCTTAGCTCACTTGACTCAATATTTACATATAATACAGTCTAACATAACACCAGTCCGTTTCATAAACAATATTCAACAGTTCGCCACATATCCCTATCATTCCCATTCTTTACTGGATAGGCAATACTTCACATGTAAACTACATAACATAAAACACAAACGATTTAAGGAACTGAGGAAACACCTCTTTGTTGATCACTCAAACACAAAACTGAGCAACACACTTCATTGAAAAGCAGATGCAGAATGGTCGTCTTATAAACTGATTTTTCACAATTAAATCAATTACCAGTGGTATGGTAGGAATCTTTTATCTTTCATTTCAAGGAGGCTTTCAAAAGCATAACTTCGAGATCAATAGGCATATTAAAAAACAAATCATAATTTTGTCGTCTGAATATTTCAATCTTATTTAGCAGAAAAGATCATTTGATCAAGTGAGCTTATCATTGTAATAACGGATGTCTATTAAAGCTATTGCCTTATCGATCGCAAGGTATATTACTGAAGTCTCTCCGAATTTCATGTGTAACCAGCCAGAACATTTACGTTGCGATAAATTCTACCTCTGTGGAAGTTAAATAATTACGTTTTGATACATACATTTATCATCGTTTTACTGTCTATATTTCTGTGCTAACCGTGTGGGCATTGAATAGCTTCTTTTTTGGTGTTGCATTGGCAATATTCCCTATATTGGCTTATCCCTACCAGTAAATCAATAAACATAATAAATATGTATAAGGAATCCGTTTTGAACAACCTCATGATAATGTGTACGGTGGTGGCGCATCTTTCAACAATAATGAGTATTCCTTGTAATACATTGTGTAAAAGCGCAGCCTCTATTTAACTGGATACTTTCGTTGATATTAATTCTGTTTCACTTTCAGACGACACAGAAAAAACAATTACTATCGCTGTGATTTTAAGGTTGCTTATACCAGCAGGTCAAAACAGTTACCATTTAATTAATTAGTAAAAGAATACAAAGGATAACGTTTGTCGAAGGGTCACATGACCCCCTGATGTGCAGTACGGTACCGTTTGTTGGCTGATGAAGCTTGCATTATTACTATTTGCTGTAAGCATCAAGCTATGCAAAGATATGTGATAACTGATGTTAAAATAAATGGATTTTTTTCATTTTAAAAACAAGACGCGTGCATTTTGTAGATGCGTACAGGAGACGATTTATGATTATTAGGTGTTAAAAACCTTCAATATATGTTCCGATAAAAAAAAATCATCTTATATCGTCTCTAGCATTTTCTGGTCATGTGGGGTCATCATTGTTTAAACGGTGTTCGTTAACAACCCTGAGTTGGGAAATAAGAAAAATGGAGAAATTTACTTAAACCCTTAAATCTGAATTTCCAATAAACATTCATGAACAATCCTAGGCCAATCGTTGTAAAAAGAAGTATATGGACTCCTACAGGTATATAAACAGGACCCGAACGTAGAAACATACATCTATTCCATCTCATGTCTTCAGCTGACACAACGGTTGGTACTCGAAGGGTTTGGTCATCCAGCAGCAAAATACACGGTCAAATATCGGGAATAGTGGCAAATCGTAAAATGCATACCCTGCAGTACCAAAAGGGGGATTTAACCAACTAAACCTTCGGTTGTGTGAAGCATCATTGGACCAAGGAAACGCAGTGTTGCATAAACGAAGAGAGTGTCCCCTTTTGGTAGAAAGAATGATAATATTAGACCCCGAGAAAACTGAAAAAGTGAGACTGATATAAATGTTTTAATGCCAGTCACGTTGATATCTAACCAATAGTGGCATATAGTTAGTTATAAGTGTTTTTAATTATAAAAAATATCATTGGCTCACTTTCTAGGTCGAAGAAGTAAAAAATGTGAAAAAATCCGAATGGCATTCAAGATGACCTGAGGTCTAAAGCTGCAATACTTTAGGATTTTATGAAAACCGGTCATGCGCATATTCATCTATTGTGTTCTGATAAGGATTAAATTCATCGGGCAAGTTTACCATAGGTTATTTTGGGTAGAACGCTTTAAGGTAATGACATTTGGACAACAGTTATCTAGTGTCAAATACTTAGAGGTTTCCTCGAATTAGTTATCATGTATTTCTTTTATTTTAGTCAGGTTCAAACATAAAACCTTGAAGGGTCATCCCTTTGTGTTGTAAAACAACTTTTTGAAAATGTACCATAGATCACAAAAATCACTATGAACGCTGCAATAGCTTTCTGCTATTGTTTAAATGTACTTTAACGATCTGATATGCATTTTTAAAAGTTATAATGGTATGTTCCACAATCTAGGTCAAATAATTCTCCATTGTTCACTACCGAGTGACAATTATTACAACTGAATGGAATCCTGTTCCATCTTCAATATTTAAAAGATGCTTTCAAATCTCCAATAACGTTTAACCATGATTTCGTGCAAATCAAGGTAAGCTATATACGCCTTCCTGTTCACTTGTAACTCTATTTGGTTAACAATTCCTTAGTCAAAGGAACTTATGTAGACGATACCGTCAAAACAAATATTAAATAATTAGATATTATATATGAGTCAATTGATATTTGGTAAAAATTAAGAAATGGAGATATATTTACCTGCTCATTAACGGAATGAAAATAACGAAATGACGTACCTGTGATATCTGCGTATTTGATATTGTCAAGATTTTGTTTTCTAAGGATGAGGGGAAGATCTTCCTTGATTTCACCGTTTGTCACTACAGTAAACAGCAAATCTTGTGTCTGCAAGATATTTGGCAATACCACAGCTCGTTCTGTTCCAGAGAGGAAGTGTTTCACCTTTTCATATTTAGTAGCAATATCGTTGGCCAGACTACAGTGGTAGTCTAATAAAGGAAAACAATCTCGGCCGCATTTCAACTGATAAACTCGCAATCTGTGATCTGTGAATATACATATATTGATATAAAACAAACAAAAAACTGAATAAGTTTCTGACGACAATTTGTATATATACATGTAGCATACTCCTTTCAGCTTTATATGTAAAGTTACAAGCGATTCAATATCGCCAATTTGTGAGGTTGTTATCTTTGATTCAATGATTGCATGACTAACATCAAAGCACAACTGTGATAATTCAATAAATGCGAATTTATTTTGACTTTTAAAGTAACAGAAAAATGAAAATAAGATAGTTGGGTCGTATAACCTCTGATGAACTAGTCAAATAGTCTAACCTTTATTTGAACGTAGATCGTAACGCCTCTTGTTTGATGATTTTCCAATGTCTTTCAACAATCTGCCTCTTGTACGTCTTTCATTACCTTAAATTTATCATAATCGTAACAACTGATTTCTAATAGGAATTGATGAAATGGTTTGTATTTTTCCTCTTTCATTTTGTTATCATTTTTATCTGTCTGCCCTTTTTCAGTTTAATTTTCTTTTGTCAATTTGTATGAACTTTGTGTTCTATCTAGAGTGCTAACGCACAACTCACCAAAAATACCGTGCGCACACCTTGCATACATCGTTGACACACCGTCCGCACATCGTCCGCACATGGTGCGCACAACTGTGCGATTTAACAATCGTTCGCCCCGTTGTGCGCTTCTCATATGTTATCAGTATTATTGAAACATGATGCGGTGTTTTCAACAAAGGGATTGAAATAGAGGTTCGTTACGAAATTGTTAACGTTACACATTTTTAAGCCGCTCTTGGCGAGAGCCGAGCGGCTTATTAATTCTGTCCAGAGAACGAAATGACGGACCCACTTCCGTTACGGATGCGTGCGCATAATTCAGTCTTGCATGCTTCTGCTATATATTTTCGTTATCGTAAATAGAAAGTAGAATCTCTGACACTCACCTGTGTGTTACGTTACATAAAGTCTTCTGATACTCTTCTCCAAGTAATAATCTATACTTTTAATAATTGCTGAAAACAAAATGTTTATCTCCGGTGCATTCTACGAGTGTTGTGGTGGTGAAATTCGTGCACTACGTTTGAGCGTTTTAGCAACTCGGATTGAGGTCTGAGGAGTGTTACGCGTGTGAAACACATATGATTCGAGAAAGCACATGTGAAGACTGTCAAGCATCGACGCTGTCTGTAGAAGGAAGAAGTAAATATATGTATTTATAAACCGTATTAGTGATGAAGTATAACCTCTATTTTGATGTTTCAAACGGGAACGTAATATGACATATCGTGCTTAGGTTGTTAACGGTAATGCTTAATGGCTCTGAGACGAGACGATATGTAAACTGTGTATGCTTATCAAACATTTCTGTAACACAGCATGCTATTTCTGGTGTATTTATTTATGAAAGTGTAACAATTTAAGAACATGACACAACTGCCGCTGTTGTTTGACAAGAATTCGCGCTGTGTCTAAATATTATCCATCCCGGTGTAAGGGAAATAACTCTTACGTTAGTAATTAATATATAAAGTCGCATTGAGAAATATAATTCAAATATATTCCAAGAACATTTTTGAGATTTTGTACATTCAATGACAGTAAAGAAAGTTACTACATATATTAATAATTATTATTCATATGAATAAATAATAAATAAAAATAAAAGGAATACAATGTCTCTTTTCTCCATGTATTTTCCCCCCATTTTGTTAATTCTTCATTTCACAATCACAAAATGCACCTATTCTTTATTATCCATTCACCGATTGGCATTCTGCACATAAATGCTCATGTCACATCATTGGAGGATGCTAGTTAATGAAAATTACAACAATGCGTCACACTGAAAGAGGGTGAAAAATGAGGAGAGGGAGAAATGTTTTTAACGCATCATGTAAGAGGTGATTGATTTTGGAAATCCCAAAGGCAACATCATCACATGACCTGATTCTCAGTTAGCAGAATACGGAACACATATCTGAGGTATTATAGAAGATATTGATGCTCAACGTCTTACTAAAGCAATTCAATTTAAAGTGGTGAGCGGCTTAAATGTCAGACTGACATAATTCTAGTTTAAAATTTTAAAACGCACTATTTCTGTACACTGTTTTATCTTGTGAAGATAACTTTGCTATATTGTAGGAGTTATTTGAACTACAATGTACTGTTACTATTCATTTTTGACAGAATATCGGACTCCTGTGGGAAATTTGGATATGGTCAGGTAATGCTATGTTTAAAACATAAACTATTTTGGGCAAAAGTTTATTGAATTGTCGGGCGCTTGGAATCCCTAAGCACGCATCCCTTCGATGGCCGATTGGCACTCATATTACGGTACTATTCCGACGGCATCATCGAGTATCTCGACGTGTAAACTGAGTGCTTTTGTAAATATTGCGTGGCAAGTTACGTACTCTGAACCAGTGAATAACATGCTATTTGTTCCATAAACATAAACAGTGTGCAGTTTATATGAAACTCAAGAATGATATGATGCGAAACCCCAAGCTCGTATAAAGCAAATACATAGTTTATGTCTCTGACGCACTGCCACCTTAATGTTGAAATCAATATATTATGTAAATGTATATCATTTTTTTTTCTGTCCGAGCGTAGCAAGCTTATCTGAAAAGATTATCTGGCCGATGATGTAGAATTTTTAGGTTTCGAAACAGACACGCATAAACATAGAGACACATATTTTGTATGGACGTATCCTTACGCAATAATCAAATATAACAATGTTGGAATGATCGGTTCTAATATATATAAGTATCTTTGAATCAATCAGCCGTTAAGTGTACAAAAAGTGGCATTATTGGGATATCTTTCCTGAAATAGACTCACCATGGTCTGGGAGCTTTCTTTTCTTCATTTTACAATTACCGCTACCCTTCAAATGTTCTGTAAAAGAAAACGTTTGAATGAACGATTATCAGGAAATCACCTGAAATCCACTTCAATGATTGCAAACCTAAAATCAAAGCACAACTGTAATAATTCAATAAATGTTAGATAGTCGGGTCGTATAACCTTACAAGAACTTGTCAATTAGTCTTACCTTTATTTGAACGTAGAACGGAACGCCATTTGGTTGATGAGTCTCCACTGTCTTTCAACAATCTGCCTCTTGTACGTCTTTCTTTACCTTAAATATATCATAATCCTAATACCTGGTTTCTAATACGAACTGATGAAATGGTTTATATTTGTCCTCTTTCATTTTGTTTTCATTTTTATCCGTATGCTTTTTTTTGTAGTTTATTTTTCTTTTGTAATATTGTGTGAACTGTGTGTTCTATCTAGAGTGTTACATGCTGGTGTATGCTGGTTTCTATGTCTTGGGAACACATCTGCCTCGCCATAATTAATTTTTACAATTTAAATTATCATAAATACGTTATGAAAAGGTGAGTATCACAATGTAGTAATACAAATGTATCTTAAACTGTTCACGTTTCTACCGCGTGTAAGTTTACAATAAGAGTTTAACAACTTTGTTTATATGGAATATAAGCATCTAGTCAACATTTGTGTTGACCAATTACTAACACATACATTTGATTTGTAAGCATGGACTGATGAACTAAGAATAGCTATCAAATAATCTCGACCTCCATATTTTAAAACTCTTAATAAATTGTAAATATGGAACAAAAGTCAAGAGTGAGAAACATTTGTAAATTGAAGCAATCGGTATAAACTTAAAAGATAGACATTTTTAATTGAGCAACTTAGTAATACTACAGATACAATTTGCTTAAAGCGAATCGAACCGTAGAAAAAACAGAGTTGTTTTGGAACGTGAAGGCTTTCTGTCTCTTCATTGTATCTAAGCCACGATTAACAGTGATTATGGTTTAATTTTCTTGATTAAGTTATTTCCCAACTACTGATCTCTTCATGCCAACTTAAATCTGATATATACTGTAAACGGAAATATGCAACTAAACTATGTTTACAGTCCAACCAGAATATGTGTAAAAAAACAACTAAAATAATAGTATGAAACGCAGTTTAAACCTGAATTATTTATTAAGAGAAAAGGGAAAATAATAGGCGGGTTATGGCTCTTGTATTAATCTATATTTTAATCTTTATGTACATTGAACATGAATCTTATGAACCGATTTTCCACTTTCGTCAAGTACTTTCGTATTTTTTTACTTATGAAATACTGAGATAAAAGGCTGTTCCATTTTGTACCACTTGCTGTTGTTTGATAGCCTGAAACGTATTGCCAATACAAGTAAGCAAATGCGTTGTTATAGTACCGTACATACAAACACGTTTGAATGCAATTAAGTCACATATAGGAAAACGGTCTTTGTTGATATGGAATAGTTATTTATATAAATTTTACGAAAATACCACTTTCCAAACAGAATTGATAACAGCTGCATGCCCATTTCTAAAAGAAAGACTATCAACCTTTTTTTTATTTACATTTTTTTTATTGTTTCTTCTATATACATGTATTAACGTTTGTTTATTTAATTCTATTTTATTGACACATACGTGAGGTAACGCAGGCGTCTAGGGGGTCGCTAGTACTACGAAGGTTTCATTACGTTGAATTGCATAAACGAAAGAAGCGTCATCTATTTCCTTATTTGGACTCTATGGCCTAATATGGAATCTGATATCTACTTATATGGCACGTCATTCATTACTTTTCATTCATATGCAATTTGTTTTGGCAGCGACCCCTTGCGGGNACATAGGGCTTCCCGCCGTTATTGGGAACAAGTGATACAAATAAAATTTGATAATATCTATGCATTGTTTATAGATTCTGACCGGCAAAAGATGGAATGCGATGTTTTCTCTATCAAACATGTACATCACAAGATATGTTATCAGTATTATTGAAACATGATGCGGTGTTTTCAAGACAGGGATTGAAAGAGAGGTTCGTTACGAAATTGTTAACGTTTCACATTTTTTTTAATTTTAAAACGCACCATTTCTGTACACTGCTTTATCTTGTGAAGATAACTTTGTATTATAGTGTAGGAATTTTTTTTGCACTACAATGTACTGTTACTATTCATTTTTGACAGAACATCGGACTCCTGTGGGAAATTTGGATATGGTCAGGTAATGCTATGTTTAAAACATAAACTATTTTGGGCAAAAGTTTATTGAATTGTCGGGCGCTTGAAATTCTTAAGCACGCATCCCTTCGATGGCCGATTGGCACTCATATTACGGTACTATGCCGACGGCATCATCGAGTATCCGACGTGTAAACTGAGTGCTTTTGTAAATATTGCGTGGCAAGTTACGTACTCTGAATCTGTGAATAACATGTTATTTGTTCCAACATAAACAGTGTGCAGTATATATGAAACTCAAGAATGATATGATGCGAAACCCCAAGCTCGTATAAAGCCAATACATAGTTTATGTCTCTGACGCACTGTCACCTTTACGTTGAAATCAATATATTATGTATATGTATATGCTTTTTTTTTGTCTGAGCTTAGCAAGATTATCTGAAAAGATTATCTGGCCGATAATATACAAAATCTTAGGTTTCGAAACAGACACGCATAAACATAGAGACACATATTGTTTATGGACGTATCCTTACGCACTAATCAAATATAACAATGTTGGAATGATCGGTTTTAATATATATAAGTATCTCTGAATCAATCAGCCGTTAAGTGTACATACAGTGGCATTATTGGGATATCATTCCTGAAATAGACTCACCATGGTCTGGGAGCTTTCTTTTCTTCATTTTACCATTACCGCTACCCTTCAAATTTTCTGTAAAAGAAAACGTTTGAATGAACGATTATCAGGAAATCACCTGAAATCCACTTCAATGATTGCATGCCTAAAATCAAAGCACAACTGTGATAATTCAATAAATGTTAGATAGTCGGGTCGTATAACCTTACAAAAACTTGTCAATTGGTCTTACCTTTATTTGAACGTAGAACGTAACGCCAATTGTTTGATGAGTCTCCACTGTCTTTCAACAATCTGCCTCTTGTAAGTCTTTCTTTACCTTAAATATATCATAATATTAACACCTGATTTATAATACGAACTGATGAAATGGTTTATATTTGTCCTCTTTCATTTTGTTTTCATTTTTATCCCTATGCTCTTTTTTGTAGTTTATTCTTCTTTTGTAATCTTGTATGAATTGTGTGTTCTATCTAGAGTGTTACATGCTGGTGTATGCTGGTTTCTATGTCTTGGCAACACATCTGCCTCGCCATAATTATTTTTACAATTTAAATTATCATTAATTCGTTATGAAAAGGTGAGTATCACAATGTAGTAATACAAATGTATCTTAAGATGTACACGTTTCTACCGCGTGTAAGTTTACAATAAAAGTTTAAAAACTTTGTTCATATGGAATACAAGCAGGTAGTCAACATTTGTGTTGACCAATTACTAACACATACATTTGATTTGTAAGCATGGACTGATGAACTAAGAATAGCTATCAAATAGTCACGACCTCCATATTTTAAAACTCTTAATAAAATGTAAATATGGAACAAAAGTCAGGAGTGAGAAACATTTTTAAATTGAGGCAATCGGTATAAATTTAAAAGATAGACATTTTTAATTGAGCAACTAAGTAATACTAAAGATACAATTTGCTTAAAGCGAATCGAACCGTAGAAAAAACAGAGTTGTTTTGGAACGAGAAGTCTTTCTGTCTCTTCGTTGTATCTAAGCTACGACTGACAGTGATTATGTGTTTAATTTTCTTGATGAAGTTATTTACCAACTACTGATCTCTTCATGTCAACTTTAATCTGATATATACTGTAAACGGAAATATGCAACTAAACTATGTTTACAGTCCAACCAGAATATGTATAAAAAATCCTAAAATAATAGTATGAAACGCAGTTTAAACCTAAATTAGTTATTAAGAGGAAAGGAAAAATATTAGGCGGGTTATGGCTCTTGTATTAATCTATATACTTTCGTAAGTACTTACTTATTAAATACTGAGGTGAAAGCCTGTTTCTTTCTGTGCCACTTGCTGTTGTTTGATAGCCTGAAACGTATTGCCAATACAAGTAAGCAAATGTGTAGTTATAGTACCGTACATACAAACACGTTTTAATGCAATTAAGTCACATATAGAAAATGGGTCTGTGTTGATATGGCATAGTCATTTATATAAACTTTACGAAAATACCACTTTCCAAACAGAATTGATAAGAGCTGCATGCCCATTTTAAAAAGAAAGACTACAAACCATTTTTTTTTTTACATTTTTTTATTATTGTTTCTTCTTTATACATGTTTTCATTTTTGGTTTGTATAATTCTATTTTATTGACATATACGTGAGGTAACGCAGGCGTCTAGGGGGTCGCTAGTACTACGAAGGTTTCTTAACGTTGAATTGCATAAACGAAAGAAGTCTCATCTATTTCCTTATTTGGACTCTATGCCCTTATATGGAATCTGATATCTCCTTATATGGCACGTCATTCATTACTTTTCATTCATATGCAATTTGTTTTGGCAGCGACCTCTTGCGGGGTCTGATATTGTCTGATAACATTCATTCCTAAAGAAGTGATGCCATTTTGTGGTTAGCCATCGAATAGCCAGAGAAGGCATTCATTTCGATAATTTCTAAACTTGTCAGATGTCCGTACAAAATACAACAATGGATGTATCTTGTATGTATCAAATTAATAATAATTATTCTGATTAACTTTCTAACGAAGATCTGCTTGCTGGATTGTGCTTTCCGCGCTCTTCTCCGAAGCGAATGGTTTCCCCTGACCTACTTACCTTAGTGTTCAAACCTAAATTCAGTACAGTTCCTGTCACAATGTTTGGGTCACTCACGTTTTACTATATATCACAAAAAATACCACTGCAAATAGGTCTGAATTTTTACCATTGACCACTTCAATATGACTATTTTTGCCGTCAGAATTAAGGTATTCTCTCTAAAATATTATGTTAATTGTACATGAGTCTATCGCAACACAGAACAAATACATTGACACAAGTAAAGAACGGAAAAGCTAGATGCTTTGATAACTTTAGCTACTTGTCAAAAAGCATGTAGCCGAGCTAGCTGATTGAGGCCAAAGATCACTGCCGCGGTTTACCTGTATTTCTGCAAAACCTTATCTCCCTTAGTAGAACACTTGACTAACCCGATCAGCCGGATTTGAATGATGTTGGTATATTTGTAGGTTTGAAACATATTTGTTGGTTATTACAAAGCTTTATCTCCCTCAGATGTAATATTAGACTAACCCAATCAGTCAGATTCAGATGAGCTTGTGCCAGTTTTGTAATATGTGTCGAGATGAACCTTTTAGTTTACAGGACCTAGGGCTTCCCGCCGTTATTGGGGACAAGTGATACAAATAAAATGTGATAATATCTATGCATTGTTTATAGATTCTGACCGGCAAAAGATGGAATGCGATGTTTTCTCTATCAAACATGTACAGCACAAGATGTGTTATCAGTATTATTGAAACATGATGCGGTGTTTTCAACACAGGGATTGAAAGAGAGGTTCGTTACGAAATTGTTAACGTTACACATTTTTTTTAAATTTTAAAACGCACTATTTCTGTACACTGTTTTATCTTGTGAAGATAACTGTATTATACTGTAGGAGTTATTTGCACTACAATGTACTGTTACTATTCATTTTTGACAGAACATCGGACTCCTGTGGGAAATTTGGATATGGTCAGGTAATGCTATGTTTAAAACATAAACTATTTTGGCAAAAGTTTATTGAATTGTCGGGCGCTTGGATTCCCTAAGTACGCATCCCTTCGATGGCCGATTGGCACTCATATTACGGTACTATGCCGACGGCATCATCGAGTATCTCGACGTGTAAACTGAGTGCTTTTGTAAAGATTGCGTGGCAAGTTACGTACTCTGAACCAGTGAATAACATGTTATTTGTTCCAACATAAACAGTGTGCAGTTTATTTGAAACTCAAGAATGATATGATGCGAAACCCCAAGCTCGTATAAAGCAAATACATAGTTTATGTCTCTGACGCACTGCCACCTTAATGTTGAAATCAATATATTATGTAAATGTATATCATTTTTTTTCTGTCCGAGCGTAGCAAGCTTATCTGAAAAGATTATCTGGCCGATAATGTACAATTTTTAGGTTTCGAAACAGACACGCATAAACATAGAGACACATATTTTGTATGGACGTATCCTTACGCAATAATCAAATATAACAATGTTGGAATGATCGGTTCTAATATATATAAGTATCTTTGAATCAATCAGCCGTTAAGTGTACATACACTGACATTATTGGGATATCATTCCTGAAATAGACTCACCAAGGTCTGCGAGTTTTCGTTTCTTCATTTTAACATTACCGCTACCCTTCCAACGTTCTATAAAAGAAAACGTGTGAAAATAAAAACACAATATCATCACGGAACGATTATCAAAAAAAACGAAAGCTTGCTGTTATTAAACGAACACTCAATTTGCTGTATATGTTGGTCTTTTGAATTAGAATAATATCACCTAAGTATGACATTCAATTTTCTCACATTTATAGTTGTTGTACTTAAAAAAACATATTAACGCTTTTACATCCTTTCAACAAATGACTCATATCAAGAAAGAATATATCCTTTGATGATAAAGATAAAGGATGAGCGTCTATAAGGCTCTTTTATGGGCTTCGGTATTTTCGGATTTTCATCTCTTTAATTTGTTCAAAGATGTCCCATTGCATTACATGCCGAAAAACTAAGGTAAAAGTTTGACTGAAAGTGAGTTTATGGGGGTACCAAAAGGGGGAGGGTAAATCACAAAAACAATTTGATGTTTTCAAAATGAGCATAAAAACCACAATAATAACATTTCTGGTTTTGAAAACATGAGTAAAGTAAACAGGCATATATAAAAGAACGAAAAATTATAGAAATTCAATCGTCACTTAAAGATTGCTTATATTAGATGGGGGATTAGGGCAGGGAGTTGGTTAAGGTAATTTCAAATAAAAGTCGTTTTGTTTTCTCAATAACCTCCTTTCTAATTCATATTTTGATTTAAAATTAACAGCTTTACTTATTTGAGTACACTTACATAAAATGCGTACTCATTAAACACTTTCCTTTTTTTATACTGAGGTATGTCTTTTGGACACATCTCAAACTTGGCTATTCCAAATATCTCTCAAATATAAATGGATCAAAAGATGCAAGACGCTATAATAAGTATAATATATTAACAGTTGAAATTGTATATTATATATATCATATAATATTTGCTCAACACCTGTGGCCTAAATGAGTTCCATGTCCTGATTTGTTTTCTTACTTATCAAAGTTATATTACAAATAAAAAGTGGCATTTACCACCACAACTACTGTAAAATGATTAATTTGATATATGAAGTTTAATTCGCTGGTAATTTTAAGTCTCCTTGCCTCAAATAAAGAGTGTGTTTAATCGTTACAGTTAACCCATTTTATTGTGATATCAATTGTTCTGTCTATTTGCAATTTAAAGGGCTGATTGTACATACAAGGCATTTTTGGATAAGCATGCAACTTGGCATAGATATTGGTTAGTTTCATTCTTATCCCACTGTGAAGTAGCTACAGTACTTATCACATGAAGGTATGTAGATTAAACAGGCTCAGTAGAGTGTTTATAGCAATCAGAGGTGTGTATGACATCCTAGGCTGACCCAAAGCCAGATATGTCATGCGTCGAATACGCCAAGTTGTATAGACTAGTATTGTAAGGGAAAATTTGGTTATAGGCAAGGAGATGCACTTTGGTCCTTGTACTCCAATACACAAGAAAAGGTGTTTTGTTTAGTAAAAAGGCATTGGCAAGGAAAAATTATATAAGTATAAGCTTGGTTATTGGAGCATTGTATGCCTTTGGACTTTATAAAAGTAGAATGTTAAGAATGGAATTGATATCGGGTTTCTTTATAAAACACGAAGAGGCTAATTGATATTTTAGTGTCTCTTCTAATTTCTTATTCATAGACTTTTCTTTTCAAGACTTAATGTTTATAGTTTACTATAATAGCGTGGAAGTTAATTAGGACGAATTTTACAAAACATGCATAAAAAAAACATTTATTAAAAATCACCTTTTATTTATCGTGACTGGATTACTTTCCTTACCCAATGTCCTCCATGCTAAGTTTGTTCTCTGATTAGTAATACGACACACACACACCATATCTAAGACGTAGACAAACGTGAAAATTTGATTTGAGGAATTGTTTAGAATTTTTCGAAGTCATTGTGGTTAGTTACTATCTCAAAAACCACTTGCTTGCAATAAATACTTAGAAGTGCTTTCATACCAGAAAGACGGCTTTCAAATAATTTGAATGAAACAACCAGTTAAAAAGACATGAATAAAGTCTTAAATGGAATCGGCATGTGTATCGTGCAATAAACAACATGGGAAAAACGGATATGAGAATTTCATGCAATTATATATAATGGAATGACATTTAATATTGTTAAGTAGTCTTAATTGGTGCTTTCATGGATGAAAGGACGATAACCCCTATCAAGTCTGTTCGATTTAGGTTACCGTGAAATGTGTAAAATATTTATATGCTTTATTATAAAGATGATTAGAAAACGGTGAATTTTTATCACCCCAATAAATCGACCAAAGCAAGATTCAATACTTATATTTCAATCAACGCGTTTTTTCAATAATTGAAACTTGTGAAATCCATTCGGATCGTTTGTCCCAGATTCTGGAGCTTGTGCAAGTCTACGTGTTGACGTAATGTAAAAGAATAAAGTCGGTCATTGAAGGACCGTCATACAGCATGATGGTTTACGTTGATTGTTTAATACAGCCAAATTATGTAGAAACAAAACACAAAACCATATTTTAAATTCATTTAATTTGTGCCGATGAATTCATTAGCAATCACATTTTCCAATGTGTCATCGTCGAAGAAAAATGTCTAGACGCGGTGCACAGGCTCAGCTGAAAGTCTACGGCAGCCATCTTTTTACTAGCTCGAAGTGGAGAACCGCCAACTTTCGAGGTTCTGCACCTTCTGGAATGTGAAGCTGCAGTTATTGAATGTCGAATTACACATGAAACTAGACGTGGCTTGAAGGGACGAAACAGTTGGCTGTTCGGCATTAATTCATATAAGATGGGACCACATGGATCTCCTACAGGAGTTCGTTACAAATGTCTGAAATACACATATGCTATACTGATATGGGTCACAGGACAAATAAACATACATTTTTACACATGTTGTATACTGATAAGAGTTACAGGACAAATAAACATCTATATGTTTGTTTATGTTTGCTGTGACCCATATCAGTTATAGCATGATATGTATATTTCAGACATTTGTAACGAACCCTGTGGATTTACGTTGACGGTTTGTATGTACCTGGGGTTGCCTACTTACACAAGGCAGAATGGGTAGCTGGAAGGAGAATTTTAAGGGCAGTACATGACTTTTCACTACCGCTAGCAAGCGTTAGCTGATCATATTTTGTTGATTGATCGTTTTTGGTAGTTTGAACAATTTCTTGTGTTGCTTCAAAACAAATGTGAAATCTCAAGTGGTATATTTGTTTAAACATGTCAACATTTATCTCCCTTCGCAAAATCATACGCACAGGCAATGTTAATCAGGTCAAATTCATCGGCAAATGAAACAGGTTACATTTGGTAGTTGCATTGAGTCCAGGTAGAATAGGAATTGAAATACATGTATAACATTTTAACAGCCTGGCTCATACTAAGAAGGTGTCCTCGGATGATAAGGATACTAATGAGCCAATCTTAATGGTCACGTCACTTACATGTCATAACTTTAACACCGATGTATAACACTTAACCCGATTACAATTAACTTATAACGATCTTAATTATTTTTTTCCGCGAAAATGAACCATAAAGAAAATAGCAGCTCTCTTATAAATATTTAAGCAAAAATCACTTTATTAAAATTTCTATTTCAATAAATAATGATTTAAACAAGAACAAAACGAAAAATATGAAACAAACACCAAATATTATCATATTCTGTTTCGGTAAAATCTTGCAGGCAGTGGTCAAAGGAAACTATAGAGTAACAGCAAAAAACATATAAGAATACCAAGGTATTGACAAAAGTGAAATTCTAGCTCAAAATCGGGAATACTGGTGCATGAACAGTGTACTGGTACAATGGAAAGACAATAATTATAAATGGTCAAAAGGGCCGTTTGTTGCAGCAAAATATGTACGTTGTTTGACTTTCTCATCGACAAACTGAGTTGAAATAAATACTGCCTCTCCTTGTGTTAATCAAGAGCTAAACGACCTCAGAATGTTTTTAATCCTCAAAATTGAGCTAGTATTTCATGTATCGCGGTAAGCACCGGGGACTAGCTTTACACATAGAGTAATCATTAGAAATACAAAGCATTGATATATCGATCGATCAAGGTGATTGAGATTTTTGTTTCTGTGTCAATCTGTTTCTATAGAAAGTGTTAAATGTTAATAGAGTTCGTTACATCCTATGGCTACTGCAATGTGACAAAATGTGTAAAAATAACATGACTTAATACCTTGTCGTTATCCCATACACTTAAATTGTAATAAGAGCGTAGCTCTCGGGCGGCGAAGGCGTCCGAGCGAAGCTTTTAAAATGGTAACACATGTGTGCGTAAACAGAGTTGCTTCCCCTTTCTAGACCTTGCCTTTAAAAAAAATCATCCGGAAGAAGACGTCCAGTGGGGAAACAGGAAGTGTCTCCTTGAAGCAAAAGACAATTGTTTTTAACCCATGCATGAACATCTTCATATAGTGAAAACAATACCCATGTTTTATTAGTTATTTATTAAGGTAAAAACTAATATACATTCTGAATGAAAAAAATCTATTACATACATTTAGATACTAGCAGGAATGAAACGTCGTTCAGAGATTATCATACTATGACGTCACAAGCACGTCACACTCCATCGGCCTTCATCGGTTATTTCCGGAAGGATGAAAAATAACCGGGAAATCTTGGAACTGATAGCTATTGCATTTACCTCTTTGTCGATGCTTCATGACTTTTTAATTTCAGTTTTTGCCACAGCAAAAGTAAAAAGTAAAAACGCGGATGTTTCCTGAAGATCCTTTATGTCATCAACCATGTTCTGTTAAAATTTCTACCGGGAGATATTTTTAAAAAGAGCCGCATTACATCAATAGGTCAACGTATACATTTATTTTTCATCGTCTTAAATTTCATCAGATTTTGATTTTAATTTGTTGAGATTATGAACGAAATAATTGAAAGTTTTTAAAGTCTAGATATAGTCTTTACATTATTTATGCATCACCACTCATAAAAGAATCAATGGAAAATGCATTTATGACGAAATTAATAATAATTTTCCAGACAGCCAACACAAGTGCAACGCCCTTTTTCAGCAACGTATTACTTTTTTTACAATGCATGCCGATTTATAACTAGTTATACACACATAAACTGTTTAATTTTATTTGGCATCATTACCTGGCAAACCTCAGTGACAGTTACAAAACTTGAAATTCAATCCGGTGTTTCAGGATAGAACAGGAATTTTAAATATCGATATAACGACAATCTCAGTTACATCATAGTATTATAATGTTTTCTTTTTTAATTTCATTTTTTAACTAACATCTCTACATTTCCTTTTATAGAATTATCGTCAAATATATAATAGCAATTACAAAACAGTTTTTCCCCAACTTATTTCAATCATTCTTCTTGGGAGGAAGCCAGAGTATCCGGAGAAAATCCGCATGGTCGGGCAGGTAACCGGGATTGAATCCGGCCATCTTGGTGAAGACGAGCGCGTCTGTTGTAATATTTCTCTGGCCATGAGTGGTACACAAGTTAATTCATGCATCCTTTATAAAACATGCATGCACTTAACATCACAATTGTATCCTTTATCGTAGGTTTTATCTTTGAGAGTACACAAATAAAACCAAATACCTCTAAAAACTCAGATATGTCTGGAACTACATAGTTGCATACCACAACTGTTTAAAAAAAACAACGGAAATCGGGTGTTATACAAGGTGTGTGGTGCTGTTAGGCGATACCACTGTGCCTCGTATAACGAGACATTGTAGATACTTCAGTGTTGTTAATAAGCTGATTTCATATTGGCCCAAGTATTAGCCAAAGGTCTGTCAAATCAGCCCAAGGCGGGGGAGTAATATAACATACCGAGGCTTAATAACTGGGTCAACATGAAATCACCTGATTCAGGATAGTTTTATTAACCTAATTAAGAGGAGTCATATAACACAAATGAATTCATCTAAGAAACATTTGAATTAAAATGTTAAATAATTAACAAACACTATCTTTAATTATAACCGATAATTATTGATTCAGCCGAGATATTAATGCTTCAAAGATTTTGATGAAAGCATGGGAAAGATATTCCCACTGATTATGTTTATATTCTTGTGCGATGGACATGCATACAGTTATGATAATGGGCTCTCCAGTAAAGTACACGACCGTTTGCCTATTGTTGATGGACGACACTGAATACTCACTGACATAAATCACGTTTTTCCACATAGGGAATACAATAAATCTACGGCAAGAACAATATAAATCGAATGGTACAGAAAAGTTAAACAATACCTCTGACCTTTTCCGAACATCAGATGCATCCGATTTAGCACATTTTCCATATAAAGCCAAGTTTGAAATTCAGCCAATATAACAATAACCGAGTAGGGGTAATCGTGTTACTATTGATCGAGTTTGTTGTAATATTTCTCTGGCCATGAGTGGTACACAAGTTAATAAGTAAGTAGTAAATCAGTAATAAATGATACAACTAAGGCAAACATACCGAGACTATGTTGGTATTGACTGGTAATCGGAGTCAAGTGATAAAACTCCTGTTAATTTTACGGGACTTGTTATCTGTCGTAATATTTAGTAATCTTCAAAACCTGCTTACAAAAACGTGTATATAAGCATCAAAGTTATATATATATTATATCATTACGACAATCGAATCGAAAAATACAACTATTTTCAGATTTTTAATCAAAGTTAATTTGTTGATTTAATGTTCTGCGATTCATAACTTAGATAACAGTCGGGCAAACAAGAATTATAAATATAAGTCGAAATAACTTGTGTCATAATTGTTATAAGATAAACAAAGTTTATATAACCGAAAGATGCATAAGATAAAGCTCTGATGCATCTAATTAAACAGAAATGAATAGAATTACTTATTGAAAGGAAATTGCTTACTCAGAACTTATTTTACGATGTTTTTTGACTTTTATCTAATACTTATCACAGTGTTCAGTCGAAGATATAAATTATATTAATAGTCATTATTTAAGGATTAACTTGAATATATTTTTCATGTTATGGAGCTATAACACAAAAAACCGCACTTTAAATAAATCGCGAAGCGGTTTATGATGAGAGTACATTCCGGTTTTCTGTGTTATAGCTTCATAACATGAAAAATATATGGAAGTCAATCCTTATAATTTAATCTACTATCCACAATCCCTGTGGAAATCCGCTTTCATTGATGGTCTCTTTTCTCTTAGAAATTATTACGCCGCTGTTTTAGCCAATCAAAAGCGACGTTATAAACAGCGACGTCATTTTTTTACGCTATGGGCTGATAACATAAATTTTTAAACCAATGAAAATTCTTGTAACAAGCAAGATTAAATTATTCATATTTAATCGTTTTTCTTGGATACTTTAGTTATCATATCTGAATATGTAAAAACTTTTTTTTTTAAAGCAGAAACGAACTTCGCAGTTTTATATTTTTCTCAATAAGACTCTTCTACAGACACATTCATTCTCGATTAAAGGAATGTTTGATTTTCGGAGAAATCAAAAATATCAAGAGTGATTAGGTTAAATTGAAAGTAAGTAAATTTTGCAGTCACATGTTTTGAAAATGATATCGGTTGGAGTTACAGCATTCTAAAGTTGCTAAGACAAGGACTGTAGATTGCCATTGATAGAACCGATGTGTTACCATTTTTTTAATATTTCGTTGACACTTCTAAACTAATGAAGAAATTATTGAATTGAAAATAGATTTTTGTCAATGTTTTACAGAATAATTAACATGTATGCTTACATTTGGTGAAATATCTGAGAGGAAAAACATAAGAAAACAACAACAAAATTGTCGCCTTTGGCACGACTTCTTTAATGTAACTGACTGCACAGCACACAACTAAAATCCCATTGATTTAATCACATGAAGGTGCAGACATAAATGTCTTTGTTGTTTATACAGTGTTTACAAGCAAACTATAATCATTAGAAATTGAAAACAAAGAGTGCCTCTCCCTCACAATACCATGATACTATGACGACACAAGCACGTCACACTCCATCGGCCTTCATCGGTTATTTCCGGAAGGATGAAAAATAACCGGAAAATCCTGGAACTGATGTCCGTTGCATTTATCTCTTTGTCGGTGCTTCATGACTATTTAATTTCAGTTTTTGCCACAGGCACAATAAGTAAAAACGCGGATGTTTTCTGAAGATCGTTTTTGTCATCAACCATGTTCTGTTAAAATTTCTACCGGGAGATATTTTCTAAAAGAGCCGCGTTAAACCAATAGGTCAACGTGTACATTTATTTTTCATCGTCTAAAATTTCATCAGCTTTTGATTTCGATTTGTTAAGAATATGAACGAAATAATTAACATTTTTGAAAGTCTGGTTATCGTCTTTACATAATATATGTATGCATCACCACTCATAAACAATGGATAATTTATTTATGTCGAAATCAACAATAATTGTGCCCTGACGGAATTAATTCTTAATGTAGGAGGAAGATGGAGTATCAGGATAAACCCGCGTGGTCGGGTAGGTGACCGGGATTGAATCCGGTCATCTTGGTGAAGACGAGCGCGCTATCCACTGCGCCAACCGACCAATCATATACGTTACGGAAAAGAACAAATATCTACTTTAGCTTTGAAAATGACGTCATTGATGCACAAATTATATTGCGAATACCTTTTTACCGATCATCAACGATACAAAAAAAAAATACATACGGGAGACCGGGACAAGTTTGGCCACCACTGATATTTTTGTTTTTTAGCTAATATTTACAACTTTAAAGACCTTAGCAGTTAAGTTGGCTAGTTGGCTGGGCATTCACACGAAAAAATGGCGAGGAAAACTCTAATTGAAAATTACTATACAGGAGAAAAAAAGACAGTTTCGGCCAATGATACCGTGGCAAGTTCGGCCCATGTAACACATAAAAAATCGTAAAATTGGCGGTAAAAACTGACGTTGCATGCTTTATAACGTCATAATTAAACTGATTCCAATGGGGCCAAATTTACTCGAATGCCTGTCCGAACTTATCCCATGGCGGGGTTCTTTCGGCCATCCAATCATCCGATAGGGAACATTAAATAATGTTCAAAAACGGACGTGCTGGCATACTTCACAAAATGGACTTTAAAAAAGGGCCGAATTTGCCCCGATCTCCCCTATTGTTATGTCGGTCTTAATCTCATTAGAATTTATGTTTTATTGTTATCCCTCGACTAGCCGACTTTAGATAAATTTTACCTTACCTCATTCTGAAATCAGTATTATCTCATTCTGAATCAGTAAATATCAGAGATCAACAAATGCTTCGCTCTTTTAAGGCTTTTCCTTTTCATATTATTCCTAAATCTATTTATTTCTATTAGTAGTCATTTACTATGACAAAATGATACACATTACTTTACCCTTACCTATATTCACTTTCTCAATAGAAATAGTCAGTGCATATTTCATTATGTGTACCTCGACAAACTTCGCTTTGTGTGTGCTACTTATATCCATTAACTACTTCTATGTTAACGGGTATATGTAACTACATGTACGGAATTAGTTTGAGATATGGAGAAGATATATTTTTTTTTTTNATGTTAACGGGTATATGTAACTACATGTACGAAATTAGTTTGAGATATGGAGAAGATATTTTTTTTTTTTGATTAAGTATTATATACTATAGGAAAAAGAAACTGTGCATGCCTAAAATATGTGTATGACGTAGGCAACAAGACAACAAGGTTTTCAGGGACAATTAATTTGTTATTTATTAACAGTTGCATTCCATTTTCCACGTTATAGAATCAATAAGTTCCGCTCAGGAATGACGTAAACACAGCAGGGGTCAACACTGAGTTCACAAAGTTAATACCTCGTATGCCCACCGTTTGCCTGAATGCAAACCTGGCAACGTCGACGCATGGAGCCGATCAGACAGTTCAAGAATGCTTGTTGGAATGCATTCCAGATCTGTACCAACGCTGCAGCCAAATCAGCCAACGACACCGGTTGATTAAGTAATGCTCGTAATCTGCGCTTCATTTCATCCCAGACGTGTTCAATGGGCGACAGATCGGGATATACAGTAGGCCAGGGCAACACGTCAACGTTCTGCTGGGCCAGAAAGTCCATAGCGACACGAGCTGTGTGTGGCCTGGCATTGTCCTGCTGTAGCGTAATGTGACGTTGCTGCCCTTGCACGAAAGGAACGACGTGGGTCCGGAGGATCTCGTCACAGTAACGTAGCGCGTTCAAATTCCCCTTAACAACCACCAGAGGCGTGCTCCCGTTGGCTGTGATGCCGCCCCAAATCATAACGCTGCCTCCGCCGGAAAAAAACGTCGTTGACCACACACGCGTCACGGAAACGTTATCCAACGCGACGATACACTCTGGAACGGCCGTCACTACTATCCAGGTGGAATCGCGACTCGTCCGTAAACAAATTGCCTGCCCTATCCCGTCGAATAAATCGCAGATGCCTTCTGCACCAGTCCAGACGTGCTACACGATGACGTTGCAGAAGAACTGGGCGGATTGCAGTACGTCGCGGACGGATAGCTCATTCACGCAATCGGTTCAGTACAGTTATCGGGCTTATTGGTAGCAACCGAGGGATTGTCCGTGCATTCAAACATGCCGTTTGGAAGCGATTTATCAAATGGACAAGCCGAATATGGTTGTCCTGTTGACGTGACGTCACACGTCACACGAGGTCGATCGCCGACGTGGCCAAACTGTTGATGTCGTCTCCACAAATCCCGGATTGTGTTTCGATGGACATGAAAACGTGTAGAGACAACGGCTTGGCCCATACCAGCTTGAAGCATACCAATAATCCGGAGGCGGTCATTTTCATTGAGCCTCGGCATAGCATTAATCACAAATGAAAACGTTATAATGATGTTTTTACTGTTCACTGGTCTCAACAGAGTGACCCAACAGTTGAAAAATAAACTTTCAATGTCGAATTGGATGGCTGGACGAGAAACACGTGCAAACTGGTCAACGCCTATAGAGAGCAAACTGCACGGGAAAAACTGTCAAAGACACACGGATAGTGAGTATGTGTCATACAAGGTCATGTGTGTGAATTTTCATGTATATACAGTTGGTAATACTTGTTCTATAACAATTCTCTGCATGCACAGTTTCTTTTTTTCCGCTAGTATATAAAATAAAATTAACATTTTGAAAAATGATTTTTGCTTAAGCATTGTTGGCAAAACTGACTTAATATTGTCCAAATGGAAAGTAAAGTCTTTCAATGGCAGAGATATTTGCCTTGCTTGAGGCAGAGGGGCTTATCAGAGAAATAATGATTGTAGTTTTCTTTTTGTACCAATGCAGGTTTTTTAACCAAACTTGATCTAAACATCCTTGAACTAAGCAAAACCAAGGCGTGGGGACCAAAAGTCCTTTCTCCGCTTTCCGTACAGCTGAAGGAGTTTTTAACAACATTTTGTTTGGAATTTGTAAGGCGAAAGGAAATATTTTATATATGATAACTGTGGAAACCCTTGGGACAGAGGGGATACCAGATATGGATAATAAAGGTAAATCTTCATAATTAGGTAAAAAACTGAAGATCCCCACAACCCCAAAAGTATATATATATATATTGAGACCATCATTATCTATTTTTATTGCTGTGATATTGCTATGGCGGGTACGCATATAACGGACGTCGCTATAGCGAACTATTATGTGAGGTCATAATATCTGCTTCAAATAAACAGTCTGAAGAATCTCCTTGAAGAGACGAAGGTACTAAAGACGGTGTTGTTGAGTTTTTTCTATTTATATATATATATATATATATATATACAAATTGGGCATGCCTGTTACAAGGGAACTTCGTTTTTTTTTGTCATAACATGGAATCTGGTATGACACCCGCCCTATAATATATTTCCATGAAAACAATTAATAGAGGACAAAAATCAAGTTTGCTACTACGGTGGATCGGGGGTTCTGGTCTGTCACAGGAAATTGAGTTACTAGAAAGAAAAAAACGAAGAACAGAGTTGTGATATCTGGACTGTATCTGTCCTCACTATTGCACCTTGGTACCAAATCTCTCGTTTATAACATGGACAACTATCACTATTCCGACTTTATGTCAATGATGTCACCTTTTAATATTTGAAAGTCTACATGTCTTTAATAAGTGATCATAATGTAACCAATACCAAACCAAGCGATGTGTAAACATTGCAGGTTCTGCATGAAAGTGTGTCGGATTCAAGACGGGGAGATTACGATCGGAATATCACAATCGTCACACTTTTTGGTAGTGAACCATCGATGTTTGTCATATTGTTAGAACAGGTTAAACTACAAATCTTGTTTAGAAGTCTATAGAGTCATTGAACACAATTTAAGATGTCATACAGAAATGTGGTTTATAAATCTGTCCATTAGTAGGCAAATAGTTAAAAAAAAAATCATTTTTGTTTGTTGTAGTTTTTTACCACTCATTTGACATTCATTCGACACACACCCGACACTCGAACATTGTACATATGTGCGTTTACTTGAATACAAGTGAAGAAAAGCAAAACTAGTGTGATGGTTATACTTTTGCCCGCATGTCAGCGCTTGCTATGTGGGGCAGAACAGTAAAAAGATTCGTATGAGGCCAACCCGGAAGTGTGTTCCACACATCTACATTCATCAGCTGGTTATCATAGTACAGACGCAAGTCATCATGGACTGCAGTTGAAGCGAAGTAAACTTACAAACAGCATTGGCTATGGAGAAAACGAGAGACAGCCACAGCGAAACAGGTATACGGGGTGTATGTAACTAACTTATAAATGGTCCGTAAAGAGATCGCAAAAAAAAAAGTTTGCTAATAGGATGTGTGTCAAGCAGGTCTATAGCTGTTTCCCGGCCGATTAAAAAAACGTGCCCGCCACGCTTCTGCAGGTACGGCTGACCTCACCTGTACAGGTACAATAGTTTCAGACAGCTCGCAGGGTGGTGTCACTCTAAGGGATCATATTCTTGTTCAAGGTAGCATGGAGTACAGAAAATAAAAGAAAAATAGATGTTTTTGTCAATATATTTTTGAATCTCCATGGGGCATGTTTTCCCAATAAGTCGATACACAGATTAGGCCTCTACGGTACAATGGAATCAATAGTCCGACAACTTAGATGTCGATAAAATTAATATGCTGCAATATATGTGAAATATATAGATGAGTTCCAAGAATTCTTAAAATATCAGCTATCAATTCCCAGAAATAATAATAATGCGTGAATTTTAAATCAAGAACATCAATACGGTTGTTTTTACATTTTGACATAGTAAAATAACACCGGGTGGTTTGGTTTAGTTTTCAGTCAATGATGATAGTTTAGGTAAAAGTGATTAATGATTATCTATTGATGTAATTTGTTTAACAATAACGTACTCACCATGCTGATAAGATATATTATGGCATGTCATATGTCATAAAAACTGTATGTGTTAAGCCCATTTTGTGGTAAATAAATAATTTCAACTTTTGAATCCTAAAAACAAAAGCGTATAGGTATTTAAAGTTACACAAGACAGTAGCATAGTGTATGCCTTTATCTCTTTCAATGTAAAGTTCAATGGTAAATCTGTTTATATGGGTAAATCGTACACAAAATTATATATTAAAAATTCGATTCTGATTTTAGACTATTTTCACCAACATTTAACCTTTGCTATTTATGGATTGTATTTAGAAAAGTTACTCTTATGTCAGAAATTAATTCGTTTTTGTACAAAAATCATTTTATAAATCATGGAGACCATAATCGTTAAATTGACCCAAGGTTAACATTTTTATTCAAATACTATATCTTCTTAAATTTACGCAGACGTTCTAAGACATAACTATTCATACTATTAATTTTCCCGTCAGGAATAATAAAATAGAAAAGTTTGTTTTTAGATGACCACGGTCAAAGGAGCATCATTTGTAGAATACATACATAAGATGTGTTCTCTCTCAGATAAATAATCGATATATTATTTTTTCAGCCAAATCGTTTCTGGTATATTTATGATTGATTACATAGACACTAATGTACAACAGCGTCACCAAAATAGTGTAAATAGATTATACGAAAGATATAATTTTAATGGATTGTATTTAGAAAAGTTACGTTTGTGTCAAAAATTCAAGATTTTTTAAGAGACAAATGTATGACAGCGTCAACAAAAGTGTGTACATTGTATATAGACAATACGAAAAATAACAACAAAGACTTACAGCGACCATGTTATTGAACGATAACTGTTCTCAAAATCAGCAGTGAATGAATATAACACTTCCGTGTATATCAGTTCGCACATCACTCGCAGTTATAGATATGTATGGTAACGTCATTCTTACTCAACTTTATACATATCTATATTATCCTAATCTACAGGGGAACCCAGGAAACAGAAACACGAATACACTACGACATCTTCTGATTTTTTAGTCGATACGATACAATCTCTACTCACGCTCATCAGATCTGACATTACGCATCACGTAAGTTATATGTCGATGTCATAAATACGCAACTAAACATCTAAAATCATGTACAATAGTAATGCGCGGATTTTAATTCAGGAATATCAACACGGTTATTGTCATATTTTGTAAGAATAAAAATGGTTCTAAATATATTTTGTTTTATAATTGACGTAATGATGATGTTGATAAGATAAAATTTAAGCATGTCATGCATTTTCTTAAACTAATTTGTTCTGACGTGCATTTTGGAAAATAAAAAGGTTGATTTTTTTTACCGATTTTTCCTCACTAAGTGTTTGAAAGCATACCACTATAAAGTGCGGTATTATATTTATACTGATAGGCAGTTTTCCCTTTGATCCTGTTCTCTTAATTTTGGATAAATTCATTTCAACAGTTTCTTGTCAAACTTTTCATCAAATATTTAAACGGCTGTTTGCGATATTATCCTCTCAAAGTCGGGCAGTCGTTCGACTTATGTACTAGCATACTTATTTTATAATACTATATAAAGAAAAACACGAATAATTTGATATTCTACATAACAAAGAACCAGCAGATCAGATTAGCTTAAGAAGATACTTCAATTCATTATCATAAATAACAATAATAATTACAAACATTGATTGTCAAGTCCAAAGTCATCTTGTTTTCGTGTCAAACTATAAAATCAACATACTCATCTCAGTACCAAGGGGGACTTACAACTAAAATAAAAATCTATTTCTCCATTGCGTCATGAGAAAAAGGGCGACGAACGAAAGGTTATTTAAACAACCAATCATCTCATAAAGGTTGAACCGTTTTAATCGTCGTTATCAATTCATCTTTGTATCCTTTTTTTCCAGATTTGAAGTCAATATTCTATAAACGACATTTTCTTCCTTTTGTTAAAGTGACATTCTTAAAACGAAATCCTGAATATATTAAACTCATATATGTTGATCCGTTTGCAGCCGAAAACATATCTGGTGGTTTTAAGTGATGAAATACCCCAATCTACACCATTGCCAACAAAAAACAACAACTTTAATACGAAATTTGAGATGACCTTACCTTCTATCTGGTTTTACCATTTCGGTTCAAAACACTATTATCAACATACGGTTTCGACTGTCTGTCTATCATCAGTAAAGATAACTGTATCTATGAACAGCTATACTTAAAGCATATACCGAGAATGTCTATTTCCTTTTCGATTACCAAGCCGGTATCATTCAGTACAAGGTCATTACTCATACTCATACCAATCACACCCGTTAGGAATACCTTGTTATCTATGACAGGCGTGTTATCTCTAATGGGGTGATTTTGTGTCACAGTTGATAACGCCCTAGATTGTTACATATATTAGTGTTTTATGTGATATTCATCCATCCATGTGAGGTGAAATATAAATAAGGTACTTTGCGTGAATATTGTAACTGTACGTCGGGCGATGTGCTATACTTGCGTAGACTGATATTCTCAATTAAAATTAATCATTGCCAATGTCTCCACCAGAGCTCGAACCTGTAACCTCTGGTTTACTAGCCTGATGCAGTGAATACTTTGACTAACACGGCCAGGGTTCAACCCTCCGGCCGGGCTTTAAAAGGTATGGGGTCAACTGCCTGATCACATGCATTTTCTCGACCAACATCAAAAACCTTTTTGTTTCATAACTGTTGTAAAATAAATAAAAGATTTGTTTATATTTCTAGTTTGTTTCGAATGAGCTAAAGAGAAAATATCCCTAGCCGAGCCGAGAAGCAGCTGATATGTCGTATTGTTATACGAAATTTTAATTAGAAGTGTTGACCGGTTTCTGAAATCAAATATATTTTCTAAAAAGCACATTGTCGCTGTGTATGTGATAAGGGCTACATGTTTAGTATCTAGAATTTATCTTATATCAACGTTAACATCACATATACTTTATCAATAACGATTACCAAATGTTGTACTAATTACTGGATGCCGTATCGGTTTATTTAATATTAACACGTGGGTTATTGAAATTTTGCGGCTGTGGAGCCCATAATAAATCCTTCACTATAGTGGGAAACATACGTAAACATAAAACGTACAACATAACTATTTAAATACT
>NW_018479765.1:0-3959 GCF_002113885.1 Mizuhopecten yessoensis | reverse complement strand
TACATTATTTTAACAGGAAACATAAGTTTATTGGTAGAAAAGTCGAAAGAGTTGTCTCCCCTGTCACATATCAAGTACGATGCATGTTTGCGGTTCTTACCTTTTTATCTGATAAATTTTCAGTCAAATCAATAACTTTGTCATTTGTTCAAACAAAAATAAGAAGTGACATTTGTAAATTATGTTCCAGTGGAGCACCTCCTACTCGTCAAATCAAAACTGCGGTATTTTTACTGTACCTAATTTTGTGTTATCACTGTGTTGCCTCAACCAACAGATTATTTATATGTTAAATATCATACATTTATGTTTGTTTGATAACTGCGTTGACTACCAAGTGACCTAGGTCTGTATGATCACCATGTGGTATTATAAAACTGTGTTATATATTAACAACTGTGTCTGTGATCACCTCTGGCTTGATCGGGTGTGATCTTCAATTGCCTCCTGTCAAACTTCATGTATAGTGCAGAATAAATGGTATGTGCTCTTGTACGCATGCCCAATTTTTTGTTGGCAAATTACGACCGCATTATCAAAACCTGTAAGTAAGGGTTATTTACAGAGATTACATTTTAACATGCAGGTACATTTGTACACGTATTGCTATCGGTGGTATACAGGTTTACTTCAATCGGTTGTTTCATGCAGATTTTAGAGTTTTTATTTTAGGTATTGGAGGTGTATTGGTTCCTGTTTCCACATTTGTTTTTAGATATGCTGGTATATATCTGTATGGGTGACAGCGATATCCTTACTGAACTTTCTAATCTTTAAGTGTCTTTGTCAATATTTTTTCGAATCTCCATGCGGCATGTTTTCCAAGTAAATCGTTACACATATTGATGGTGGCTCCTACGATATAATGGAATGCACTACTTCACCTTCTTATTGATGCTTAATAAATCGATAAATCAATCTTTACTTATCAGGTTCGCCGTTACGTTACTCGTAAGTGATATGTCGATCACATCAATATGACACAATATATTTGAAATATAAAGATAAATTCCAAGAATTCTTAAACTAACAGCTATCAATTATCCGAAATAATAATAATTCGTGGATTTTAAATCAGGAGAATCAGAACGCTTTTTTCATCATTTTGACCGAGTAAAATTACACCAAGTAGTTCGGTTTAGACTTGGGTTAAGCATTGTAGTTCAGATAAGACTTCTTGGTTATTATCTATTGATGTAATTTATTTTATAATGACGTATTTATCAGGCTGATTACATATACCGGCATGTCATGAGTTACGAAACCTTGATTTGATTAACTCAATTATCAAGGAGTAACATGGAGTACAGGAAATAATTAAAAACAAAAGATAACCTTATTGCTGGCTTCTGACTGGCTGAACTAGCTTGATCGGGTGTGATCTTCAAATGTTCACCTGTCAACGATCCTGTATAGTGCAGAATAAATGACATGTGCTTTGATATCAGGCTGATTAGATATACCAGCATGGCATGAGTTATGAAAACTTGATTTGATTAACCCAATTATCGACATTTGAATCCTAAAAAATAGAGCGTATAAGTATAAAATGTTTTAAAAAGAAACACCAATCAGTTACATATCGTATGACTTTATCTCATTTTATGCAATGTTCAATGGCATATCAGTTTATATGGGTAAATCTTACACAAACTTATATATTAAAAATTTGATTCTGTTTTTACAATATCTTCAAGCAGAATTTTAGTTTTATTATTTATGGATTGCACTAAGAAAAGTTACCCTCGTGTAAAAAGAAAGATTTTTGTGCGATTTTTTTTTTTTTATAATTTACGTAGAATCTACGCAAGATTACCATTTTAATCCCAAAAACTTATCTTCTTAAATTTACTCAGTCAAAAATGCATACGGTAAATTTTCCAGTCAGGAATCCTAAATAGAAATGCTTGTTTTCAAATGACCTTGGAACGGAAGGGCATTAATTGTATAATATAGACCTAATATATGTGTCTCAGATAACTAATAGATACTCTTGTATTTGGCCATTTTAAGCCAAATCGTGTCTGGTATATTTATGTTTGGTAACATGGACACAGATATACAACAGTGTCACCAAAAGGGTGTAAATAAGGTAACCGAAAGATAGAATATTAATGGATAGTATTGAGAAAAGTGTCAGAAATTAAGATTTTTTAAGAGACAAAAATGTATGACAGCGTTAACAAAAAGGTGTAAATAGACAATACGAAAATTAAGAGCAAAGACTTACAGCGACCATGTTATTGAACGATAACTGTTCTCAAAATCAATAGTGAATGGATTTTACGCTTACCTGTATATCAGTTCATACTTCACTCGCGGATATAGATATGTATAGTAACGTCATTCTTACTCACCTTTATACATATCTATATTATCCTAATCTCCAGGGGAACCCAGGAAACAGAAACACGAATGCACTATGCACCTTCTGAATTTTTTAATCAATACGATACAATCTCTATTCACGCTTATCAGATCTGACATTACGCTCCACGTAAGTTATATGTCGATGTCATAAAAACGCAACTAAATATTTAAGATTTAAAGAAAGATTTATCAGAAGTCTCAAAATACTAGTTATCAATCATGTTATGCGCGGATTTTAATTCAGGAACATCAAAACGGTTATTGTCATATTTTGTCAGAATAAAATTGGTTCTAAATATATTTTGTTTTACAATTGACGTATTGATCATGTTGATAAGATAAGATTATAGCATGTCATGCATTTTCTTAAATTAATTTGTTCTGACGTGCATTTTGGAAAATAAAAAGGTTGACTTTTTAACAGATTTTTCCTCACTTAAAGGTTTGAAAGCACACCACTAAAAAGTGCTGTATCATATTTATACTGATAGGCAGTTTTCTCTTTGATCCTGTTTCATCAAATATTCAAACTTCTGTTTCCGATATTATCCTCTCAAAGTGGGGTAGTCGTTCGACCTATGTACTAGCATCCTTATTTTATAATACTATATAAAGAAAAACACGAATACTTTGACATTGTACATAACAAAGAACCAGCAGATCAGATTAAGAAGATACTTCAATTCATTATCATAAATAATAATAATAATTACATATATTGATTGTCAAGTCCAAAGTCAATCAACATACTCATCTAAGTACCAAGAGAGACTTACAAATAAAATAAAATAATTTCTCCAGTACTTCATGAGAAAAAGGGCGACGAACGAAAGGTAATTTAAATAACCAATCATCTTATGTTATAGTAACATGGTACAATATTGCTGAAGCTTTAGCTAGTTGTATTCTTGCAGATCAGATACACGCTTTTTTTAATTCTTTTTTGTTTAGGTAAAACATGATAGTATAGCTAGAACTTGTTAAAATCTTTTGTAAAATATCAGTTGAAAGATAATTATGACATAGACATTCTCCAAATGAAATTCTAAATATAATTAACTAATATATATTGATCCGTTTGCAGCCGAAAACATATCTGGTAGTATGAAGTGATGTAAAATAAAACCTACACCAATGTCAACAAAAAAAAATCAAATTTAATACGAAATATGAGATGACCTGACCTTTTATCTGGTTTTACCATTTAGGTTCAAAACACTAGCAGCAACATGCGGTTTCGACTGTTTATCATCATTAGAGATAACTGTATCTATGAACAGCTATACTTAATGCATATACCGCGAATGTCTATTTCTTTTTCGATTACTAAGCCGATATCAATCAGTACAAGGTCATTACTCATACTCATACCAATCACACCCGTTAGGAATACCTTGTTATCTATGACAGGCGTGTTATCTCTAATGGGGTGATTTTGTGTCACAGTTGATAACACCCTAGATTGTTACATATATTAGTGTTTTATGTGATATTCATCCATCCATGTGAGGTGAAATATAAATAAGGTACTTGGCGTGAATATAGTAACTGTACGTCGGGCGATGTGTTATAATTGCGTAGACTGATAT
>NW_018479764.1:31278-40349 GCF_002113885.1 Mizuhopecten yessoensis | reverse complement strand
ATGGTAGATGTTAACACTGTATAGACATGTGTGATATGTGTACGTGGAAATGGTAGATGTTAACACTGTATAGACATGTGTGATATGTGAATGTAGAAATGGTAGATGTTAACACTGTACAGACATGTGTGATATGTGTATGTAGAAATGGTAGATGTTTACAGTGTACAGACATGTGTGATATGTGTACGTAGAAATGGTAGATGTTAACAGTGTACAGACATGTATGATATGTGTACGTAGAAATGGTAGATGTTAACAGTGTACAGAAATGTGTGATATGTGTACGTAGAAATGGTAGATGTTACACTGTAGAGACATGTGTGATATGTGTACGTAGAAATGGTAGATGTTACACTGTACAGACATGTGTGATATGTGTACGTAGAAATGCTAGATATTACACTGTACAGACATATGTGATATGTGTACGTAGAAATGGTAGATCTTAACACTGTATAGACATGTGTGATATGTGTATGTAGAAATGGTAGATGTTAACACTGTACAGACATGTGTGATATGTGTACGTAGTAATGGTAGATGTTAACACTGTTCAGACATGTGTGATATGTGTACGCAGAAATGGTAGATGTTAACAGTGTACAGACATGTATGATATGTGTACGTAGAAATGGTAGATGTTAACACTGTATAGACATGTGGGATATGTGTACGTAGAAATAGTACATGTTACACTGTACGATCATGTGTGATATGTGTATGTAGAAATGGTAGATGTTACACTGTACAGACATGTGTGATATGGGTACGTAGTAATGGTAGATGTTAACAGTGTACAGACATGTGTGATATGTGTACGTAGAAATGGCAGATGATAACACTGTATAGACATGTGTGATATGTGTACGTAGAAGATAGGTATCATTTTTTTTTATTTACACGGCTGTATTCTATCGAGTGGATTGAATACTCAACTATTACCAATTTTATTGATAAGAAACATTTAATATTATATCTGAACTGTATTACACAAGCAAACCACAAACAGTATAATGACTATAACGTTACATTGTACGTGATTGACGACAAGCGACGCTTCTTCAGGCCATCGGATCATCACAATCAGGGTTAGACTTCTTCTTAGTTTTCACAGTAAATTTTGTTATCTGATTGGTCAATTCACAGTAAAATATATATAAATAAACACCATAAAATTAGACATATTTTTCTTCAAAGCTGTTATTAAAATAACAAACTCATAAATTTAATAGAAATAAAACACAAATATTAAAATTCCTGATAAATAATGAAATAATCTCAGCATCTTTTTGTTAATGATTGGACAAATGTTTAGTTGATAACTATATTCAAGTAGAATAACCCGACATGTGGTTTTTTTTGTTTACAAACATGGCAGACTACTGTCAGTGGAGTTGTGATTGAAATAATAGGATGTGAGAAAAATAATCATTCCCTACGTATCTTGACGGTGTGACAGAGATATTCCAACCCTCGGGGTGATTTGTTGGTTGTCTAACCCTCGGCAGAGCCTCGAGTTAGACAAAAATAATCACCCCTCGGGTTGGAGATTTCTTTGTCACACTCTCAAGGCAGGGGGAGATTCTATTATTGAAGTAAAATGACCGAAAGTGAAAAGTTTATTTTTTTGAAAATTCTTGAAAATGATAAAAAAAAATACAAACTACAGAAAATGAATCGAATATTTTGTTAATGCGTGGATCCTAAAATTGATTCCAAACAATTAATCGCCTAACATATTGATAGATCACTGAGACATTAAAAATTAAAATTAAAAAAAACCAATTGTTTATATTTCTGTTACCCGATTACAGTTTGGGGAAATTAACGATGTTGCAGTAGCGTCACTTCCAAAAATACATCAGATACAAAATAACACACTTGATCATAGCAATATACATGAATATAAAAATAATGTATAAAAAAAACATAATGCTGTATTAACCAGTCCTGTTTGATGCCACGATCTGTGACCTTATTTAGACAGTATGCTTGTGACGTGCGATTGATTTGGTTTGGTTTAGGATTTTTTAACGTCCTATCAACAGCTATGGTCATTAAGGACGGTCTCCCCTGTGTGCAAGATGCATGCATGTAGTGTATGCGTGTGTGTTTTGGGAGGCTGGGATATGTTCGTGTTTGTCTCCTTGTAATAGCACGGAACTGATGCCGACTTTATAGTGCTACCTCACTGAAACATACTGCCAAAGACACCCAGCAGGACACCACACCCGGTCACATTATAATGACAACGGGCGAACCAGTCGTCCCACTCCTAATTTGCTGAGCGTTAAGCAGGAGTAGAAACTACAATTTTTACAGACTCTGGTATGTCTCGGCCAGGGGACAAAACCCAAAGCCTTCCTCACAGGGGCGAACGCTCAACTAAAGGCCAATTTAAAATTTAAGTTAATAATACTTCCTCAAAGAAACTAAGAAATTGATCGTTAAAATGCTCAACTATCCCCGAGCACACGCCCGTGAGAAGCACGTGTAAACTGTGTGACGTACAGTGACACTTGTGTATACTATGATATATTGCCAAACTATTTGAGGAATGTTTTTAAGACGATGTGTATTGTTCCCAGGGTAATACAGCTAGAACCACTAAGTCAATAACACCATAAGGACAATGTTAAACGCATCACAACTTTTACTTGACATCATTAAATGACTCTGGAATGTACCTTTAAGGGAGGTTTTAAGTCTAATAACGGCGAATGTTTTCCGTCGTGTTAAATGATACAAGTACATTGTATTATATTTGGACACTCTCTTAGGTCTATTGTGATACTTGACACTCGCGCTATAATGAGATTTCACGTTCATGAGGCATTTCCTCTTGGGATATTATAAGATCTTGGCTACGTTATTGTATAAAACAAACAAAAACAAGAAAAAGGCAATGTATAAATATGATAACTTTAATTGAACATTCCCCATCTACATGTAACTTGAAGAGAATGAAGCGGCATTTATCAGATGAATACACGCTCTCCGAAGTGCCTCTTATACACATCATTGGTGTGGCAAGGAAAATAGCATCATCATATTAACCAAAAAATAAAACAGCTCACCATCAACGTTTCTAAACAATTAACATGAAGTCCTCCCGCTGTATGTCACCATGTAATTGTGTCACACGTCGTTTCTGTATTTTGTTTATCATACCGTATGTTGCCGTGTGTTGTTTCTCTCCTGTCGTGTGTACGTCGTTTCACTTTTTATTTGGTTTATCATGCCGTATGTTGCCGTGTGTCGTTTCTCTCCTGTCCTGTGTACGTCGTTTCACTATTTATTTGGTTTATCATGCCGTTTGTTGCCGAGTGTCGTTTCTCTCCTGTCGTGTGTACGACGTTTCACTATTTATTTGGTTTATCTTACTGTGTGTCGCCGTGTGTCGTTTCTCTCCCGTCGTGTGTCGAGTGTCGTTTCTCTCCTGTCGTGTGTACGCCGTTTCACTATTTATTTGGTTTATCATGCCGTTTCTTGCCGTGTGTTGTTTCGCTCCTGTCGTGTGTACATCGTTTCAATAATTATTTGGTTTATCTTACTGTGTGTCGCCGTGTGTTGTTTGTTTCCTGTCGTGTGTACGTTGTTTCACTATTTATTTGGTTTATCATGCCGTTTGTTGCCGTGTGTCGTTGCTCTCCTGTCGTGTGTACGTCGTTTCACTTCTTATTTGGTTTATCTTACTGTGTGTCGCCGCGTGTCGTTTCTCTCCCGTCGTGTGTACGTTGTTTCACTGTTTATTTGGTTTATCATGCCGTTTGTTGCTTTCTCTCCTGTCGTGTGTACGTCGTTTCACTATTCATTTGGTTTATCATGCCGTTTGTTGCCGTGTGTCGTTGCTCTCCTGTCGTGTGTACGTCGTTTCACTTTTTATTTTGTTTATCATGCCGTATGTTGCCGTGTGTCGTTTTTATCCTATCGTGTGTACGTCGTTTCACTAATTATTTGGTTTATCTTTCTGTGTGTCGCCGTGTGTCGTTTCTCTCCCGTCGTGTGTACGTTGTTTCACTGTTTATTTGGTTTATCATGCCGTATGTTGTCGTGTGTCGTTTCTCTCCTGTCGTGTGTATGTCGTTTCACTGTTTATTTGGTTTATCATGCCGTATGTCGCCGTGTGTTGTTTCTCTCCTGTCGTGTGTACGTCGTTTCTCTACTTATTTGGTTTATCATGCCGAATGTTGCCGTGTGTCGTTTCTCTCCTGTCCTGTGTACGTCGTTTCACTGTTTATTTGGTTTATCTTACTGCTTGTCGCCGTGTGTCGTTTCTCCCCCGTCGTGTGTACGTCGTTTCACTGTTTATTTGGTTTATCTTACTGCTTGTCGCCGTGTGTCGTTTCTCTCCCGTCGTGTGTCGAGTGTCGTTTCTCTCCTGTCGTGTGTACGACGTTTCACTATTTATTTTGTTTATCTTACTGTGTGCCGCCGTGTGTTGTTTGTTTCCTGTCGTGTGTACGTCGTTTCACTAAGTATTTGGTTTATCTTACTGTGTGTCGCCGTGTGTTGTTTCTCTCCCGTCGTGTGTACGTCGTTTCACTATGTATTTGGTTTATCATGCCGTTTGTTGCCGAGAGTCGTTTCTCTCCTGTCGTGTGTACGACGTTTCACTATTTATTTTGTTTATCTTACTGTGTGCCGCCGTGTGTTGTTTGTTTCCTGTCGTGTGTACGTCGTTTCACTAATTTTTTGGTTTATCTTACTGTGTGTCGCCGTGTGTTGTTTCTCTCCTGTCGTCTGTACGTCGTTTGACTTTTTATTTGGTTTATCTTACTGTGTGTCGCCGTGTGCCGTTTCTCTCCTGTCGTGTGTACGTCGTTTTACTTTTTATTTAGTTTATCATGCCGTTTGTTGCCGTGTGTCGTTGCTCTCCTGTCGTGTGTACGTCGTTTCACTTCTTATTTGGTTTATCTTACTGTGTGTCGCCTTGTGTCGTTCCTCTCCCGTCGTGTGTACGTCGTTTCACTTTTTTTTTGGTTTATCTTACTGTTTGTCGCCGTGTGTTGTGTCTCTCCTGTCGTGTGTACGTCGTTTCACTAATTTTTTGGTTTATCTTACTGTGTGTCGCCGTGTGTTGTTTGTTTCCTCTCGTGTGTACGTTGTTTCACTATTTATTTGGTTTATCTTACTGTTTGTCGCCGTGTGTTGTTTCTCTCCTGTCGTGTGTACGACGTTTCACTATTTATTTTGTTTATCTTACTGTGTGTAGCCGTGTGTTGTTTTGTTCCTGTCGTGTGTACGTCGTTTCACTAATTTTTTGGTTTATCTTACTGTGTGTCGCCGTGTGTTGTTTGTTTCCTGTCGTGTGTACGTTGTTTCACTATTTATTTGGTTTATCATGCCATATGTTGCCGTGTGTTGTTTCTCTCCTGTCGTTTGTCTGTCTTTTCACTAATTATTTGGTTTATCTTACTGTGTGTCGCCTTGTGTCGTTCCTCTCCCGTCGTGTGTACGTCGTTTCACTATGTATTTGGTTTATCATGCCGTTTGTTGCCGTGTGTCGTTGCTCTCCTGTCGTGTGTACGTCGTTTCACTATTCATTTGGTTTATCATGCCGTTTGTTGCCGTATGTCGTTTCTCTCCTGTCGTGTGTACGTCGTTTCACTTTTTATTTGGTTTATCGTGCCGTATGTTGCCGTGTGTCGTTTCTCTCCTGTCCTGTGTACGTCGTTTCACTGTTTATTTGGTTTATCTTACTGTGTGTCGCCTTGTGTCGTTCCTCTCCCGTCGTGTGTACGTCGTTTCACTATGTATTTGGTTTATCATGCCGTTTGTTGCCGAGAGTCGTTTCTCTCCTGTCGTGTGTACGACGTTTCACTATTTATTTTGTTTATCTTACTGTGTGTCGCCGTGTGTTGTTTGTTTCCTCTCGTGTGTACGTTGTTTCACTATTTATTTGGTTTATCATGCCATATGTTGCCGTGTGTCGTTGTGTCAGACGTCATTTCTGTATTTTGTTTATCATACCGTATGTTGCCGTGTGTTGTTTCTCTCCTGTCGTTTGTACGTCGTTTCACTTTTTATTTGGTTTATCATGCCGTTTGTTGCCGTGTGTCGTTGCTCTCCTGTCGTGTGTACGTCGTTTCACTATTCATTTGGTTTATCATGCCGTTTGTTGCCGTATGTCGTTTCTCTCCTGTCGTGTGTACGTCGTTTTACTTTTTATTTAGTTTATCATGCCGTTTGTTGCCGTGTGTCGTTTCTCTCCCGTCGTGTGTACGTCGTTTCACTTTTTTTTTGGTTTATCTTACTGTTTGTCGCCGTGTGTTGTTTCTCTCCTGTCGTGTGTACGTCGTTTCACTGTTTATTTGGTTTATCATGCCGTATGTTGCCGTGTGTCGTTTCTCTCCTGTCGTGTGTACGTCGTTTCACTTTTTATTTGGTTTATCATGCCGTTTGTTGCCGTGTGTCGTTTCTCTCCCGTCGTGTGTACGTCGTTTCACTTTTTTTTTGGTTTATCATGCCGTTTGTTGCCGTGTGTCGTTTCTCTCCTGTCGTGTGTACGTCGTTTCACTATTTATTTGGTTTATCATGCCGTATGTTGCCGTGTGTTGTTTCTCTCCTGTCGTGTGTACGTCGTTTCACTATTTATTTGGTTTATCATGCCGTATGTTGCCGTGTGTCGTTTCTCTCCTGTCGTGTGTACGTCGTTTCACTATTTATTTGGTTTATCATGCCGTTTGTTGCCGTGTGTTCTTTCTCTCCTGTCGTGTGTACGTCGTTTCACTAATTATTTGGTTTATCTTACTGTGTGTCGCCGTGTGTTGTTTGTTTCCTGTCGTGTGTACGTTGTTTCACTAATTATTTGGTTTATCTTACTGTGTGTCGCCGTGTGTTGTTTGTTTCCTGTCGTGTGTACGTCGTTTCACTATTTATTTGGTTTATCTTACTGTGTGCCGGTGTGCATCCTTTTGTGTTGTGTTTTTCCCCTTTGACCTCCTCATTGTCCTAGTGTTGTGTTTTTTTTCAGGCCGAGTGCCGCTGGGTTTTTAATGAGTTTCACCGTTTATTTCTTCAGCTGTGGTCCACGACATATGCTACTCTGTGTTATCGTGTATTGTTTCTCCTCTTTGGTTTCTTCGGCCCTGTGTTACTGCCTATGGTGTTTTTTCTGCCTATGTTACAAAACGTACTACATTATTTCTAGGCGTGTAATTTTTTATTCCGCAGAATTCCAAACTACTCCTTACGCGTTTGAGTTTTTTTTTTGACAATCGTTATGTTGACAAATGTTAGACAAGTCGAGTTCTAGGACTATATTTAAGACACATGCCTATCACAAATAGTTAATTAAGGACACATGCCTATCACAAATAGTTAATTAAAGACACATGCCTATCACAAGTTGTTAATTAAAGACACATGTTAATTAAAGACATATGCCTATCACAAATAGTTAATTAAAGACACATGCCTATCACAAATAGTTAATTAAAGACGTTTGAACGATCTTCTTCAACTCACTGTTACAGAGTGGAAAGAGGGAGATAGGGTGAACGGATTGAAAGCCTAAACACAAATCAGCTAAGTACCAAATGTATTCCTGTGTATACATTATGACGTAGCTTGTAAGAATGATGTTATAGCCCTTTAAAATAAATATAATCTAGTTGTTATACAGTATAAATTGTTCACATGCACATAAGTAAAAATAAGGAATTAACAAGATAGTTATGGGGGCTCCTGTTTGACATTTCATCGGTTTTTTCGCAACATCATCCGCTAAAATTAAGACGTCAAGCGACAAAGCAAAATAACGGGAAGACGGAATCCGCCAAAGCCAAAAATGAAAATTGCCAAACCGAAGGAAAAAAAAACAAAAAAACAAGAAATCCAAACATCTAAAGGGAAACAAAGCGAAAAATAAAGTGACGTTGTTTCTCCCACCTTTTGGCGTAAGTTTGTGATACATGTTCGCTTTGGCGGGATTTTGTCTTTTCGTTCAATGTACACTATCTCTTGCTTTGTCGCCTGGCGTCTTTTCGCGGCCGACAAAGGGAAATGTCACAAATATGAATCACTCTACAGAAATGTTACGAAGTGAGTAGTTTAGTTTCATTAGCGCTAGTGGACAATTACAAAAAATAAGCTTTATGTAGGGCTATTTATCAGTAAAATATAATGATGAAGAATAGTACATTGTTCGTGCGAGTAAATGACAGACAAAAAATTAACCAATTAATTCAGGGGAACGGTAGATGTTCGCACTTTCTTAAATCGGCCTGAATTTTGATTTAATTGGAAAAATGTCAATCTCGGCAGGGGATGATTTCGTTTCCTCCAGGTCTGATTTATTTAATTAAAAATCGATTATACCATTGTGATCGGCACGGCGAGGTTAAAACCAATATTGGCTGTTTACAGAGACTAGCAAAGGAACACAGAGAACAAAAAACGAGGAATCAATTATAGCTGGAGTGAACAGGTGAATGGCTGCCAAACTAATTACCGCTACAATAGACATTCTAACACCTTTTACTGCGTTCTCAACGATAACACAAACCTACGTTTTATATAATAGCGCTGCAGTTTGGAGAAATGTGTTTAAAGGAACAAACACGATAAACATATTCTAACCAGAATAAGACCCATCATTATCACAATAAGTACCTAGTGTTTTACTCTGCAGTAGATAATAACGTGTTTTTACGTCTATTTACGAGTTTTTACTCTGTATAATGACGAGATTATTTTAATAAATCTGTTAAGGAAAGTTGGGTATATCAGTGTATTGTACAGAACTCGAAACGGTAGGACACGCGCGAGTCTATGTATATGAAGTAAAGGCAAATAAAAGGATGGGCATAGAAAGAACAATGGTCACATCAAATATTCATGTTCAGTAAGTTTATTTCCCCGTTTTAGATATTGAAAGGGATTCTCATTGAAATTTTACTAAGACTAAGTCAGTAACCTCATAAGGTATGTCTTGTCACAAATCGATTTGGTCCCCTTATGTCACTTATTTCACCAGACCTCTCATATCAGTAGCTTCCTTTGGTCCCCTTATGTCACTTATTTCACCAGACCTCTCATATCAGTAGCTTCCTTTGGTCCCCTTA
>NW_018479764.1:7588-30197 GCF_002113885.1 Mizuhopecten yessoensis | reverse complement strand
GAAATAAAGTAATTTACAATACATATATACATTTAATTATTATTTTAAGCAAAGTGATGACAATGAGTTTAAAAGGCTTCTATATAAATTTGAGCATTATTCTTGACATAATTGATGTGTATATAAATCAGAATAGACAAGATTTGTTTAGTTTAACAATACTATCTTGTATATGTCCAGACAATGCAATGGTGGAGTGCAGATAATGACTTACAAGGGTAAGATGATCTTCTGCCCACCACTGCTTCACCAGGAGCTAATGTAAAAGAAAAAGAAATGTACTAAAGCTTTTACATTTAAAATTGTAATTTATTACTACATAAATTTGTCAGTACCCTTCTAAATTTACAAGGATATCCCAGCTGTATTTTCAAATTTGTGACTAAACCTTATTATAATGTATATACAGTTGTATGACCTAAGTGTGACCTAAGCAAAATAAATAGAGCTATGACCTTTTATAGTTACTATTTTTGGTGACATCACCAACAAAAGATCTGATGACCTTTTGAACACAGCAGGAGTCCCAGAATTATTAAAGAACTTTTTTTTTTTAAATTATGGTCTCATGTATTGTATAAGTCCTGAGACAAATTAAAGAACTGCAAAGCAGTTAAATTTTAATCAAATCATCATCATGAGATTGACCAAAGAAACATTCAACCCTAATATTTCAATTAAACTGGTTTGTTAAACCCACTGTCAATTGAATAAATACATATACATTGTGTTCAATACATCTTTACATATTAAATTTATATTCTCCAGGGATGATTCTCTAGGGCGGCATATAGGTCCCTGGGCTCCCCAAAACTAAAATTAATCCCTCCTATTTTTGATTTTCTTCAAATTTTTCATAGAATAGATACTTCAATTTTTCATTTGACTAAAAGTTCCTGAAAATTCCCCATCGGTCTAACCTGATAGCATTTTTCCCCCATATTACCTATTATTTACTATACATATGTGTTCATTTTTGTTTAATCACCTCTTGACTTTATTCCACCTGGAATTCCAGCTACCATCACTGGTGGGATCAACTGGTGAATCTGTGGAAGCAAATCAACTGAATGAATTATTATAAGTCTTAATTCTTGAATACAGCAATACAATCTATTAAAACTTTACCGTGTTTCTACTTAAATCCCTGGAATCATTTTTATTCATTATAAATCCACCCTTCTTACAATTTAATTCCAGGGAAAGGTGTTGTCAATGCATATGTTCCAGATAAGCCTTTATCTATAGATTTAGGGAAATTATACTGTTACTTAACATATTTTTTTTTTATATTTTCTTTGTTAACATAAAATCTGGATAAAACCCATTTAAAGTCTAAAAAAAAGTCACGACTCAGGTTCATGCTATTTTTTTCCTTTTAATAACAAACCTTCTCCTGAATTTCATTGAGGGTTTTTGGGGCTGCTCCTCCTCCAGTCATTCCAGACTCTCTTTTGCGGGCACTCTCCCTTTTTCTGGTATCTGAGAGGAGGTCATGCCATTTTCTCTTAACCTCCTCTCGATTCCTCGGTACCGAAGTGCAGGCTGCATTGACTCTGTAAAAGCAATGAAGCGTACAATATCATTTGCTATTAACAATTGCTTAGATTTGTAGCAAAGCACATTTATGCGTATTATAAAAGACAAAACAAAATATGTGTGTTTCCTGTTTCAGCTTAAAAAAAATGGGTATAGGTAGACATTTCTAAAAACCATATTTTTTCTAAGAGAAGGAGTTCTGACCTTAACAACGCTTATCACTAAATGCCAATACAAACTTTAGGGTACTGCTAATTTATTGATATAGGAGTATATATATACTTGCAATGACATATCGACCAAATTTCATATGTGATACTGTATCATTCCAATTGTCGATATTGCCCGCCCGTGTAATAAATAACCTATCGATCTCAGCCCGCATCCGGGTCTTCAACACAGTCCGGTCCGGTGATCGCTTCAAGTTTTAGAAGTGTGTCGTCTGCACCTCGCGTCTACGATGAGGCAGTACTCGAGTCGTTAGCTCAACGAATACTTGAATTATAGATAAACTTATCGACAAAGAAAATGCTTTTATATCAGACCCCATATTGGCCCTCAACCTATATCAGGCCGAATTTATAACAGACCCAATATTTGCCCTAAACCTTTTATATCAGGTCCGCGGGCCTTCGGCTAGTGGGCCTGATATAGGTAGCTCAGACCAATACGGAAAAAACAAAATTGAAGATATTGATGATACCTGCAAAGTTTTGTTAGTATGACGGGTTCGACAGACGCGAGCGAAGAGGGCGAAAGTTTTTGTTAAAAATTTAACACAGTTTCTTAGAATCAGATTCAGATTATTTATTTCCTTGAGTTTTACAACACATCGGAGAGAACCCATTACATATAATATACAGTATTTACAAATCAATGCATTGGCATACACAATATTATACATGTACATTTTAAAAAGTAGTCTAACATAAACAAGCATTTTGATCTTACTCCATAATACAATGATAGACATAATATTATAATTAAGTTTAAAAATAAGATGAAACAACACACGTTATAACAATACAACTTATTACACAAGTCACAAGTTAGTATCACACATCGTAACCATAGAGTTGTATATAATGTTGTATTATATCATACAGTTAAAGTATGGGGTTGAGGGATATAGCAAGTTTCTGGTGTCCCGAGACCAGGTCTATTTCCCTAGGCGAAGCCGAGGTAAATAGGCATGGTCAAGGGACACCAGAAACTTGCTATATCCCTCAACCCCATACTGTAACCGTTTTATTATACCGATACACACTGGAGAGATTGTTTTAACTAGAAAATATTTGTAAACCATAAGCTGTATAGCTTCACGTCCCAACTACCCCTTTGATGGCAATGGAGCCAAATGCTTCCGAGTTCGGTAGCAAGCTCCGCCCACCTCGCGCGTCGCTTCCGAGTTCGGTAGCAAGCTTCGCCACCTCTCGCCTGGTTGGCTCGGCGGAAACACCCGAGTGTAGGTGTGTTTTAGTTCCCAGACTAACACACAGGACTAAAACACAGTCAGGCAAAAGTGGGGATATATTCGATTTAACCAATTACTTGTATATAGAGTAAATAAAATAGAGGTATACTAAATTATAATGTCCTACACTACAAATACTGATAGCACAGTATAATATAGTAAGATGCACTAATATACAATGACTTTTATCATAATCTTTCAGCATTTTCAATGAGTTTCTAGATATCTATTTCATTAGATTAAGTCTATAGCTGTCCGCTAAAACTGACCAAAATTTCAAGCACGACGGAGCTAACACTCTTCTTAGATATATATACAAATACTGACACTGACAAAGCCTTTCTTTCACTTAGGTCACTTCGGTACGTTGTTCGGATTTTAAGGGTCGAGTTGGAAAGGAATTAAAATAAAACGAAAAAAGAGTGATAGAAAAGTTATAATGGCCAGCGATAACAGTTCCAGATGACTAGGTAATAAAAGTGTAATGACTCAATTACGGAACAGACTTATTTATTTATAGACAAGATATCGATCTTAAATCAGGTGCTAATGGGAATCACAGGTGTTCAATACACAAACCGTGACGCTTCAGTGACGCTTACTTGGTCGGTTACACCTAACAGATTGACTTCACTCCTTTAAAGTGGTAATGCCACATACATATAATGGACACACATTATCATCAATATTCCGAACTCAACTCTACTTTCATTCAGATATTGTTTATGGCCATCTTAACTGATAACGTGTACCGTATATCAAACTCGGCCTACATGGACGATTCAGCATTCGACGGGAGACAACTTGTACTATACAGTGTTTTGTGGAACACCACTATGAGTTTCCACTGTATTTCTCTGTGTAATGCATTAAAAACGGATATAACATACCAACAGTATAAAACACTCACAGATGATACGAAATCCTGTACCAGAAATCTATCATATATTGTCATTAGGTACCGCGATCTAAACTGTTCAAAGTCGACGGGTCCTTGCCTGAACAGCGGTAACATATACAGTACATTCTATTGATATAAAACCATATATGACAAAAAAGCATTAAAAATCAGAATTATCGGTATGACCCGATACTGACATATAAGGTAATAGTACGGTATATTGTAATTGTTGCAGATGGAAGAGTAAATGAGTTTATGAAAACTACTTTGAATATTTCTTCACCATTCTATTGCAAACTCTTTACTACATGTAGTAATATCATGGTAAGCATCATACCAGACGCATAGGCGGCCCAAATGACCAAGACAGCTACAGGGCGATAACTCCTGTTAGTAATTTAAATATTAATAGATCACATAAAATTGATAAACTTCATTTTGTATATCTTTTATTGATCAGACTATTTTTATGTATTTCATTATAAGCAGTTTCCTGTTATAGATGCTGGAAAAGAGAGACAATTGTATCGCGAATGTGTCCAGACAGCGGTTAAATTAGCAGATGTGTCCAGACAGCGGTTAAATTAGCGAATTTGTCCAGACAGCGGTTAAATTAGCGAATGTGTCGAGACAGCGGTTAAATTAGCGAATGTGTCCAGACTATGTATTTCATTATAAGCAGTTTCCTGTTATAGATTCTGGAAAAGAGAGACAATTGTATCGCGAATGTGTCCAGACAGCGGTTAAATTAGCGAATTTGTCCAGACAGCGGGTAAATTAGCGAATGTGTCCAGACAGCGGTTAAGTTAGCAAATGTGTCCAGACAGCGGTTAAATTAGCGAAGGTGTCCAGACAGCGGTTAAATTAGCGAATGTGTCGAGACAGCGGTTAAATTAGCGAATGTGTCCAGACTATGTATTTCATTATAAGCAGTTTCCTGTTATAGATTCTGGAAAAGAGAGACAATTGTATCGCGAATGTGTTCAGACAGCTGTTAAATTAGCGAATGTGTCCAGACAGCGGGTAAATTAGCGAATGTGTCCAGACAGCGGTTAGATTAGCGAATGTGTCCAGACAGCGGTTAGATTAGCGAATGTGTCCAGACAGCGGTTAGATTAGCGAATGTGTCCAGACAGCGGTTAAATGAGCGAATGTGTCCAGACAGCGGTTAAATTAGCAGATGTGTCCAGACAGCGGTTAAATTAGCGAATTTGTCCAGACAGCGGGTAAATTAGCGAATGTGTCCAGACAGCGGTTAAATTAGCAGATGTGTCCAGACAGCGGTTAAATTAGCGAATTTGTCCAGACAGCGGTTAAATTAGCGAATGTGTCGAGACAGCGGTTAAATTAGCGAATGTGTCCAGACAGCGGTTAAATTAGCGAAGACAACTTCTGACTGTACCAACATGAGTATGATCATTACACTATTTATTTCGTACAGCAAGTGAACATGTCCAAAATGTTAAACTCAGAAGACTCAAAAACACTGATAAATTATAATTGTCATGTCGGAGGCGAATTCTTTTTTCTGAAGATGTAATACTAAACTTGTTCAAGCACTGTCAAGCGTAGAAAGGTAGAATTTATCGGACTTTATTTCCATTGTCAACCAGATCGAATAAGGCATAGAATAGTTTTCTGAGTTTTCGGTATTATTCCAGGTTATATTTTATAACATAGAGTATTTATATTTTATGATGGCCGAGCGGAGCGAGTGTTAACAAATTCTCTGAAACAATGGTAAAAATGTAGGTTTTTGGTTTAAATGTTGATGTTTGTGTCATGTGCATGTAGTTTAGGCGAGGACTTTGGCAATTAAATATTGATTTAGTTTGTCATAAAAATTAATTATGATTTGACTGTTTGTCTTTTATTGTGAATTTGTATGCATGCATATGTACAAGGGCAATACATGTTAAACAGGATATATATATACATGTCAGTCTTTTATGCTAACATTGGTTATTACACTCACCTGCTAACGTGATGCTAGGGTGGATGCTTTATTGTCTTTGACATTTTTGAAATTTACATTTTTTAACAGGTATAATAAATCACTCCTGGGGATCATGTGTACATGAAAACAAAGGTGAAAATACAGGTTTATCTATCATGAAATGGACTCTACCTTTGAAATAACAAGTAACATATATACCTAATTCCAACAGATGGTTTTATCCTCTCTCCACGAACAGGGTGATCACCACACCGTGACATTAGAACAATACAATTAGGTAGACAGTCCGTTGAGCCTTCACCACTGACCTGACTGGAGACCCTACTAATATATAAATATATTGTTTAGAGTATAAGTAGTGGACTCCTTGTTTGGGTAACTGCACACTTAGTTCACATGATGGTTGATATTAGAAGAAAATCCCATATGAAAAAGAGGAAAATCTTCAAAAACCTAAGTCCAGATTATTTTTGGACGCAGAAAAAGGGTGTTGCCCGGGCAACTAGGGCAACACCCTTGGGTCCGCCACTGAGACTGATCAGAACTGTGTTCGGTCCGGCATTACTAGGCCCTAATACTAATAGCCGTTTTAGACTCGTCGATGCCTAAGTCAATGTCGCAAGAGGATGTTGTTTCATGTGAACCTACAGCTGCTTGGAAGATGTCATGTATCAACTTGATGCGGGTTTTTCGTTGGATTTGCAGCAATGCATGTTTCCGATGTTGACAACTTTAATATTATTCAATTATAGCCTTTAGCTGAGGTCGATACCTGGATTTATCGACCCGAGAAAAGATATATTAACAGAGCCCACAGTCCGAGGTCAATATATCTTTTCTCGGGTCGATAAATCCAGATATTGACCGAAGTCAAAGGCTACATGTACACTTGATTTATTATTTTCAAAAGAGTAATGTTAGCAATTTTTAAAAAAAATCAGCAAAAATCTACGGAAGCGGGCAATGCGTTCGTTTGGAGACACGTCATAATTCTATTTTTAGAAACACCCAGTCCTTCAACAATAATCACGCGCTCCAAGTCAATATCGGTTTTCATCGGTGGACACGTGATGCACTACTGTCCAATCTCTTGTCGGGAATAATATGAAAAATTTAATAAAAATACTTGTAATAAAATCGGCACCAGGTACCCTAGGTTGGAACTTCCAGATACGTAATGATTGTCGGCTGTCGGTTATACAGTTAAATCACGGACTTAGATAACAATCTAATTCCGTGGTCAAATTTAATATATTTTTCAATTGAACCACACATCATTTAATCACTTTTCCGAACTACAAAAAAATAAAAATAAATATTATTCAATTATAGCCTTTGGCTGAGGTCGATACCTGGATTTATCAACCCGAGAAAAGATATATTTACAGAGGACGCAGTCCGAGGTCAATATATATTTTCTCGGGTCGATAAATCCAGGTATAAATCGAAGTCAAAGGCTACAATTGTTTTATTATTTTCAAAAGAGTAATGTTAGCAATCTGAAAAAAAATCACAGCAAAAATCTACGGAAGCGGGACGATGCGTTCGTTTGGAGACACGTCATAATTCTATTTTTAGAAACACCCAGTCCTTCAACAAAAATCACGCGCTCCGAGTCAATTTGAAAAAATGATAAAATAGTATATTTGAATTTTTGATGTGCATGCAACTGCTTATTTGCTTACGTGGCAGCTACGCGTCTGAGTCCGAGATGTCCTGCATACTAGACCGATATATCCGCATTTCCGGTGGTGCTGGAAAATTCTATCCAACCCACGGGTCTAGATCTCTTACACGCGTAGACTGGCGAGGGAATTATAGTAGCCTTTCGTGGTCATGCTTTTGTTCGTGACGTCATTTTATGACGTTTTGGGGTTAGTCAGGGTCATTGACGTCACTAACAATTGACATCCGGGCTTCATATGCAAATGAGAAATGTGCAGACATTTTACAACTTTACTAAAAGAGCAGGCGTGAGTTTTACTAAGCTACTTAAGCAGTTATTAGCAGAAAATGCATAAATCTATTAGAAGTATACCGGTATACAGAACCCTATAATCTACAATGATCACACAGATCTATAAACTGATCAGACTATTTTAATTTTAGGATTTGACTGGATGTCCGGGACCTATACAGTTAGAACAGATAGTGCTAACCAAGTTCTCCCATGACTTGTAGAACATGTCTATGGTCGGTCCACCTCCCATGACTTGTAGAACATGTCTATGGCCGGTCCACCTCCCATGACTTGTAGAACATGTCTATGGCCGGTCCACCTCCCATGACTTGTAGAACATGTCTATGGCCGGTCCACCTCCCATGACTTGTAGAACATGTCTATGGCCGGTCCACCTCCCATGACTTGTAGAACATGTCTATGGCCGGTCCACCTCCCATGACTTGTAGAACATGTCTATGGCCGGTCCACCTCCCATGACTTGTAGAACATGTCTATGGCCGGTCCACCTCCCATGACTTGTAGAACATGTCTATGGCCGGTCCACCTCCCATGACTTGTAGAACATGTCTATGGCCGGTCCACCTCCCATGACTTGTAGAACATGTCTATGGCCGGTCCACCTCCCATGACTTGTAGAACATGTCTATGGCCGGTCCACCTCCCATGACTTGTAGAACATGTCTATGGCCGGTCCACCTCCCATGACTTGTAGAACATGTCTATGGCCGGTCCACCTCCCATGACTTGTAGAACATGTCTATGGCCGGTCCACCTCCCATGACTTGTAGAACATGTCTATGGCCGGTCCACCTCCCATGACTTGTAGAACATGTCTATGGCCGGTCCACCTCCCATGACTTGTAGAACATGTCTATGGCCGGTCCACCTCCCATGACTTGTAGAACATGTCTATGGCCGGTCCACCTCCCATGACTTGTAGAACATGTCTATGGCCGGTCCACCTCCCATGACTTGTAGAACATGTCTATGGCCGGTCCACCTCCCATGACTTGTAGAACATGTCTATGGCCGGTCCACCTCCCATGACTTGTAGAACATGTCTATGGCCGGTCCACCTCCCATGACTTGTAGAACATGTCTATGGCCGGTCCACCTCCCATGACTTGTAGAACATGTCTATGGCCGGTCCACCTCCCATGACTTGTAGAACATGTCTATGGCCGGTCCACCTCCCATGACTTGTAGAACATGTCTATGGCCGGTCCACCTCCCATGACTTGTAGAACATGTCTATGGCCGGTCCACCTCCCATGACTTGTAGAACATGTCTATGGCCGGTCCACCTCCCATGACTTGTAGGACATGTCTATGGCCGGTCCACCTCCTGTAACTTTCATTGACCGCCTTCTCTCTCATTCTTTCTTCTTTGTGAGGGACTGCATGACCCTGATCTCCTCCCTCCCCTGTTGTTGTTTGTTGATTGTTTTCACAATTATAACCATTACTATTATCCATATGTTGTAAAGCGCTTAATAGTAATTTTAGAAAATTATATAGGGCGCTACAATTGTTGTATATTATTATTATTATTATATCATATGTTTAAATTTTACTACATGTAAGGAAGAGTTTAAACATGAGAGTCAATTCATACTGGATGTATTAGTGCTTGTGTTCCATATAACTACATCCACCATTTTATAAATTATTAACAGATTCTCAATAATATGTAACAAACAATAACTGTTTGTTACATATTCATCAGTTCATATTAATGACAACTGGGTGAAAATCAAGTTACATTATTTGCAGTTGCACATGTAGTGTACGTTTATATTGAAATCATGCTAAAACGAATCTGAAAAGAAAGTAACAGTCTCTTTAGCTCTAATGCTTTATAATATTTTAGACGTGTATGCCATACGATGAGCATAAATATTATACAGTAACACTTACTGATTTACGATTTCGATCCAAATCGCTTGCTTCCGCTCCGAGGTCAGCGACGGCGAAAATGTTCCCCTCAATAGCCCGTTTTTTTGGAGCCACGGCTTCTGCTAGAGCCTCAAGCTCTCGTATGGTGGCATATTTCTGCCATCCACTTGCGACTTACGAGTTACGTATGTCGACATAATTATTGAAAGATGTCGACATAATCTGAGAATATGTCGACATAATCTGAGAAGATGTCGACATAACTGTTAAATTATGTCGACATATTATCACATTTGCCGAGATAATTTTGCCGAGATAATTATCTCGTAAGTGGGTAACTCGGCTTTTTATCGTGTTAATGCTCGGGTGTGACATCGACTTGCCACTTACGACTTGCCACTTACGACTTATTTATGTCGACATCCTAGTAGATTATTGCCGACTTACCAAAACGAGGCTTGTGCACGAGGACCGCGAAGGTGGGCTGATGGTGACTGAACAGTGGTGACTATACTGGTGAGTAACTTGGTAAAATCAATGTAAATATGGGAAATCAAAGATATGGATATTACAGTAGGTTACTATGATGTACAGAGTTTATCAATCAAAGAGGGATTTTACATAAATAAGTCGTAAGTGGCAAGTCGTAAGTCGATGTCACACCCGAGCATTAACACGATAAAAAGCCGAGTTACCCACTTACGAGATAATTATCTCGGCAAAATTATCTCGGCAAATGTGATAATATGTCGACATAATTTAACAGTTATGTCGACATCTTCTCAGATTATGTCGACATATTCTCAGATTATGTCGACATCTTTCAATAATTATGTCGACATACGTAACTCGTAAGTCGCAAGTGGATGGCAGAAATATGCCACCATACTCTCGCTTTCGCCTCTTCGTGTCCTTTTTATTAGCAGACGTCAATGACGTGGTCTACGCCAGATATGTAGGCATGTTGCCAAAAATCGACGTCGTAGGCTTAAGTGAAACTAGCGACTGCGCTTGCGTGGCGTTCTCGTTTCTAAGAAGAATCCTACCTTCAACACGGGAGAGTTCCGAAATCGCAACTTACGAAATCTTCGTAACTTAAGTTTACGACGAAACTTACGAACGCTTTAGTAAAATAGACACTTCGTAACTTAAGTTTATACTTACGAAATTCGTAAGTTGGAATTTTTTGCGTAACTTAAGTTGCTTAGTAAAACTCACCCCAGCTGTTTTTACGGGTTTTAGGTAATAAGCAAGAAATAGAGTCCATCCCTGATGTGAAGTAAGGATAAGGTAATTCAAACCATCGGGATAAAATATTGAGCAAAAGAAAATCGGCAAAGCCTCGGGTCTCCTGCTCAAAATTTTTACCCTTGGGTTTGAATAACCTTATCCATACCTCACATCAGGGAGGGATTCTATTAATCTTATGTGCCCCAGTACGTTAGACCGGTATTCCAAGATAGGACATGTCCAGCACCGACAGAAGAGTAAATGCATAATTTCCTGACATTTTCTTTAGGTTGGTAAGTATGGATTTTGAGAAAATCTTTTTACACAACCAATACCATTTTCTATGTGACGTTTTGATGACTAGTACGATACATGTATGTACACTGTCACATTCATCAGACAAATGACCAGTGAAGCGTTTGCACACAAAGGTGTAAAATGTGTACGAGTTGTACATAAAATCGATGTCGATTTAGGCTACGCTGGAAACGTATGTACAATAGTTGTTATATATTTACCGAAATGACTCAATTCAGCTACGCTTTGTTAACACTTAGTCATAGATGTGCGAGAGTCTTTGAGCCCCCTCGTCTCGATTTAGAACTGACTCACTGCGGCGTATCCTGATGGCTTCCTTTATCTGCCGCCTGAACAGATTGCTCTCTTTGTCAAAAACTTTGGAGTTATCCCAGTCAATCACATGGTTTTTGCATAAATGGTTTTTGGGTAAATGTATCACTTTGAAATGTTTTTTATATAATATATACCAGTCTGTATCTGTTGGTTTGCAAGAAAATAATTTTGTTTTTACATATCAGAACAGCATCACTCATATAATTTTTAATGCGGAACAATACTTCAAGCATTCAATCACTATGTGTACAATTTAGTTTTACGTTTTTACATGATTTACACAACGAATACAAGAGGAAAACACCTTTACAATTGACTTTTTCTCCAGATGTAACCGCTATTGGTTTACTGTTGACTAGATGACTAAAATCTATTATTATTGAATTTAAAAGGCTATGGGTGTACTGATTGTACCATAAAAGTAAAGAGAACGTGCAACGACAGTTATCCATGTACAGATGTATTGTACATAAACAGCGCACGGCCACGCCTACATAGAAACGGACGGACACGTTGGTGTGCGATGACATTGCGCTCAAACGCCATAGCATTTAACGTCACGGTGTACAGTGTACACAACGCCATAGTATTTAGCGTCACGGTGTACAGTAAACACGTCATTACAAAATAATATACATTTTCCATGTAAGATACTCGTACATTTTACATATATAAGATATATAATACCATATATTTTCAGAAACTGCTTGATCCAGAAAAAATGAAATTCGATATGTTTGCCATGATGACCTTTCTCCATGGCGCGACTCATATATAAATATATTATATCTATTCTTTCAAGAAAATGTAACAAAGGTCTTTTTTCCTATATGCAAGGTGATCAGATAATCTTATCATTTTAGTTAGAGTGCTCTTTTGCGCGCGCGCTAATATTTGTCATGTGATGCAAATATGTCTACATTTCACAGGCTGCGCGTTTTTATAACTTCTTCTAGTTTAAACATATTTTATTGACAACATATTGACAAAGGGATTAGTCGGTAATTTTTTCCAACTTATCAATTGACTTCTCCCGTAAAACAGAGAAATATAATAATACACAATTGTCACATGATGGTAAGAATATAAATATGTTATTAATGAATTGGATTCATTATAGAGAGAGAGAGAGAGAGAGAGCGAGAGAGAGAGAGAGAGGTTGGAGGTTGGATAGAGAGGAGTGGGGTTGGTAGTTAGACAAATCTAACCGATCTTCCCAGGAAATGCTGTGCAGCCTTGGCTAGTTGCATATTACCATTTGATGAGATGTTTGGGTCACCTTTACAAAGAATATCTACGTTTATGTCGCCTTCGTACCATTCTAATTCGGTAATGAGTGTTCTTCGTAAATTAGAATACAAAGGACAAATAAGGAAAAAATGATAACAATCTTCACAGGGATGCCCACACCCGCAATCAGCTGAACCGACTAGATTTGCTCTGAAAAGATCATAATTTAGTGAGCTAGCTCGATTTCTAAGTCGACAAAGGAGTATAAAATTAATTTTCTCGGTCCATAGTTTACGAAATGCTTAGCTTGCTTAGCAAATTATTTACTATCATAGACTTTTTTTTACATTAGACTTGAAAGAATTTAGTGAGGGTGAGTTTCATACAGTGTTGTTCAAGTTGTTCCAGAATTTTAATGTGGAAGGAAAGAAAGATTTTTTTGATAGTTGTAAACGGAAGTGCTGTCCCCGCAGTAAATGTGCATTTCGCAAAATTATACGGAGCTATATTTCCAATGTACATTGGTAATAAGTCAGTAAGAAATTTAGGTGCCATGGTATTTACTATAAAATAAAACAAGGAAAGTTTCCGAGCATCTCTTCTTTTCGAAAGGGGTAACCATCCGGTTTCTTGATATAAGAAATCTTTTTTAGTGAATGTGGGCAGCCCTGTGACTATTCTTGCAGCTTCTAGATGGATTTTTTCGAATAACAGGGCATTTGTTTCACCGCAGTTGTCCCATACTTCACATGCATATTCCAGTAATGGTCGAACATAAGTAAGATATAGTTTTCCTAATGTACATGTATTTCTTTTTAAAATAAGTTTTAGTTTACGAAGGGTTGCTATATATTTGGTTACTTTACTGACAATATATTCAACATGAACATTCCATTTACAGTCGTTAGTAAGAATAACACCTAAGTGCTTATGTTGGTTAGTTATTTGAATGGGGGTATTATTAAATGTGAATGCAGGGATGAATGGAAGTTGCCGATTTGAGATGACTAGGGCCTCAGTTTTGGTAGGGTTAAAAGACATCAGCCATTCTTTGGACCAAACTTCAAGTTTTCTCAGATCAGATTTTGCATTGGATGAAATTGTGTTTAAGTCTTGGGACGAATAAGAAAGAGTGGTATCATCAGCAAAAAGTCTAGAGAGAGAGGAAAGATCACAGGAAATATCATTTATGTATATAAGGAAGAAACGAGGACCAAGAACAGAACCTTGAGGAACACCAGCTTTTATGGCCTTAAAGGAAGAAAGAGAATGATTGATAAAACCCGCCTGTTGTCTGTTTGAAAGATAACAAATTATCCACTGAATAAGAGGGCCAGAAATGCCATAATTATTCAATTTATGTATTAGACCTCTGTACCAGACGCGGTCAAAAGCTTTTGAAAAATCACAAAATATTAATAGAGAATGTTCGTAATTGTCTAAAGAGGTAACTATTGAATGATATAACTCAATAAGATGATGTGTCGTGGAATGGTTAGGTAACAATCTTGACTGATATTTGTAAAAAAGGTCATTTTCAATCAAAAAGTTATATACATGTTTATAAACCAAACGCTCAAACAGTTTTCCAATACAGCTTATCAATGAAATCGGTCTGTAATTGGAGGTAATACTTGCATCATTCGCTTTATAGATAGGCATGGCATGAGCGATTTTCCAGTTATCAGGATATGTACAAGGAGACAGAGAATAATTAAAAATAATGGATAGCGGTACAGAAGTCTCGCTAGATAATAATTTGAGTATTTTATGGCTAATACCGTCAGGACCTGATGCCTTATTTACATCTAGAATTTTTATAATATCTTCAACTTCACTGGGAATTATATTTATTTCTGATAAGATGGAGTCAGTCCTCCTCTCAAAAAAAGGCAATTCTTTGTCTGTATCAAATTCTGATAACGAACACACAGAACTAAAGTAGTTATTTAAGAGATCACATTTTCTATCGTTGTCATAAATTATTTCATTTGTAGTACCGTCTAATAACGGGGATATTTCGGTGTTTTTTTTAGCTTTAAGAATATTTCGGAGAAGTTTCCAATAAATCTTAGGATTGTTGTTACTTTTATCAATTACTGTATTTATGCTATCATAAAATATTTCTTTAGCTCTCTTAATCATATTATTTACTTTATTTCTCATGTATTTGTACTTGTTTTTGTTGCACTCACTGTTATTGTTAAACCTTATTTTTTTAAGTCTATCTCTTTTCCTAATATTACGTCTTAACAATTCATTCATCCACGGTTTATCACTCTCGCGTACTAATACTACGTTTGATGGTATACATTTGACAACGGCATCAACAAATTTCTCGGTAAAGAAATTGCACATTTCATTAACATTTAATAAGTTAGCAAGATTGGCTAACCAAGGGATACTATTTATCGTGTCTTTAAGTTTGTTGACATCAGCTTGGTCGTATAACCACACCTTTCTTTTAAAATAATGTTTAATTTTAGCAGGAATATTCACAATTGCAAAAACAGCATCATGATCGCTAATAGTTCGCTCAATTTCAATAACATCAGAAAAACACACATTAACAGTATCACTAACAATAATAGGGTCAAGAAGTGATGAGGAGGTATCGGTTTGTCTAGTTGGTTCATTTATTATATTGGTCAAATTATAGTTAGACATAATATTAGATAGATCGCCTCTAACAGTTTTTAGAAAATCAACATTTAAATCACCTGTGATTATTATATTGGTCGTTTCTTCAAATGCAATATCAAGCGAGTGTCTCAGATGCTGCCATAAACTATCATCATTATAAGAGGGGGTTTATATAGGTTACAAATTAAATATAATGTATTTTGAAATTTAATTTGGGACCATATACATGTAGTTTCATCGCTACCAATTTCAAGATCGTTTCTCCGCTTGGCTACGAGTGATTCAGGAAAATACATAGCAACCCCACCACCAAATATGTTTCTATCCTTACGAAATGGTTCGGAGAAACCATCAATTTTAAGTTCAGAATTTGGAACAGAATTATCAAGATGGGTTTCAGTAGGGCATAAAATATCAACATCATCTATTAAGGAACAAATATAGTTTACTTTGTTACGCAGACTGCGAATGAAACAAACTAAGGACACTGGGAGCCGAGCTACTATTAGAATTGGGCCCCGTAACTTATGTCGGATATATCTGGGATTGTAAATGATGAACAAACCTACACAAACAAGAGTACAAAACAAATAAATGAATACACTTTCTAAATGTATGAATAAATGTATTAATGAATATACTTTGACAAGGTTGATTATAGAAGAAAACAAAACAAAACCACAGGAAATCCACCTGTGACTTATACATTACTAGTTATGATTCAAAATTTATAAATAGATTAGCACTTTATTTATACAATCTGTGGCGATACTAAATCTCAAGTCTACGATGGTGGGGAGATTTATGGCTGAACAAATAACACAAAGTTGAAATAATACATCGATATGGTAATGACCGTAACAACATAAAAAATGTATTTCAGTTTTATTACTAACACATCATGCAGTTGTATTTCAATGGAAATAAACCTAATAAAAATATTCATAACATGCGTCCAATAGCAAAGAGTTATGGTCCGTGCTTTTGATTTTGATTATTTTCACCACCATAAGTATTTTATTATCCCGTAGTAACAGGTGTGGAACATTTCTAATCCTGGTTTTTGCATGACTGTTGTATATATCTGGTTACCTACAAGTTGTAGACATTATTGTACGGCGGTCCTCGTTTACAGGCGTTCTAACGTTCCAACATGGAGATCTTCGGTGTAGACGTACCAATATGGCTCACTCTTGTAATGGTCGCCATTCTGCTTTACACATTGTAAGTATTACAATAATCTTTGTAAGATTTATTTCGACTTCGTCTTTCATACTATCAATACGTAGTCACACGACATAACAGTGCTCTTACAGGAACAAATTATGACGGCCAGTCAATTCAGCTGAGTGTTAGATATTGTTAGATAAATTATGACGGACAGTCAATTCAGCTGAGTGTTAGATACTGTTAGATACATTATGACGGCCAGTCAATTCAGCCGAGCGTTAGATATTGTTAGATAAATTATGACGGCCAGTCAATTCAGCTGAGTGTTAGATATTCCAATAAGCAGCGTTCAAGGAGGAGTAGCCTTTTTATTCGCTTAACAATTGGAGAAAAAGTCTGAAAAAGTCTTTGAGTGAGTCAACATATAACGACAGATTAACATATAAGTATGGTCTGTCCATTTTCTCACCTCTGTCTCATTCATAAAAGCATAGCTAGAAAATGTAAATACGAAAAAGTATGGGCGGATTGGTCGAGTGATTAACATTAAAAGAAAAAAAGAAAAAAACACTCCGGCCTTCCAAGCAGGCGGCCGGAGTTCGATCCCCGAAGTCGCCGTACGTATGGAATATTAGAGAAAGTGTTTTTTTCCTGCCTACACAACTCCAACAACCCAGGTGGAGTATACAATGGTCTGGGGTGGGTGTTGCAGTATCTGTGCTGTAGCATTCAAGTGAGGTGGCACTATAAATGATACCGTTGGAAGCAAGGTCCCACTACAAACAGAACACAATACATCTCCAGCACACACACAGGCATACACACATAGGGAGATATTAGCCAGGTGGCATAGGACTAGTAGTTAGCACCTGATAAGGCAGCTCCTGCGAATTCCTCAATATTGTAGTGATTAATATATATATATATGCTAATTGTATTGCCTGTATAAAACTGTATATCCATGTACTGTAAAGCGCTTTAGAGTGGCTTGTGTTAGCTAGATAGGGCGCTATATCAAATGTTGTATATATATTTATTAAAAGAAAAAATATTATAAGTGTGAAGGTATCCACTATAAATGTATATTTATTTACTTTATCAGTATGATGAGCCGTGAGTTTTTGACGTTCAGGAGGATGGGGATACCGGGACCGACACCTCTACCAATCATCGGCAACTTACCAACCATAATTGCATCGGTAAATCACTTTAAAACTTGTTGACGTCCTATTTGTCAGGACGCTTTTTTGCGATGGTATTGCGTTGTATGAAGACTATTTTGCCTGGTATTCTTTTCCGTTTGACTATCAGTACGTTAAAATCCTACAAATGAGTCAACAGCATTTCGAGTTAGACGTCCCCGTTAACTGAGATAGTTGATAAGATTCACTTTTGAGCTGAAATTAATCAATGATTATTAAAGAACGTGGGTTAGATAAATTACCAGGCCAAGGTTGTCTACCAGAGAAGCGTCAATTGACGTTGCCAGATATATACAGGAAGCGTTTTCATCACTCTGGTTACTTAGACTGCGACCTGCATTTGACGTCGGGAGTGGAAGGATGCAGGAGGTTTGGTGAATTCATCATTTATTTGTTTGTTGTTTTTAACATCATATGAGTGGAGTAAGGTCGTATATCGGTGTTTGATATTTTTGAGATACAGACGTTTAAAGGTTTTCACTCGCACTGCAAGTGTTCTAATCATTTGTGGCAACTGTTATTTGGCATAAGAATGTCAAAACAAAACAAAATACAGGGTATGTCAATAATAAATGTTTTATTACGACTTTTGACAGATACGTCCTTACTCTTTTCGATTTTCTGTGAAAAGTGAATGTAGTAAGGTCGTATCTCACAGGTACGCCCTTACTCTTTTCACACAATGTTACTTTAAATGCTTGAATTTTATGGGATATATGGGCGTATAAGCAGTTTTTTCTATTTAAATCACTTGCTAATATATACTTAAGCAATATTTACTGTGACAATATACTTGTATGTATTCGAGTTAGGAGTACCAGTCATTGAGTATATTACAGATTGAAACTTTACTTACCATAACGAAAGAGAGTGTCGATATTCCAAGATTAAATTCAGAAATGACATTATCAAACATTCTTATATACTGTTTGATAAATCCCCCACATAATAATAATAATACAACAGCACAAAGCGTGCAAGGCTTTTTTTGGCTACACTCTGCATAACCGTTAATCCCAAGGTATCAAACTTCCACAGTTCAAGGATTATTTCAACTATTTCAATGATATACATCACAGTAAAGATGGCAGAATTCATACATCTGTGTATTGTTTTTTGTAGTTTGTACATTGTATGCTTAACATTTCCAGGTGACTAAAATAGTTTCATCATCAATAGTGAATATAGCCACCAAACCGCTTGACTATGCAGTAAAGTCACAAGTACCAACGTTTATCATTCCTCATCTTTGTCCATGTCACTTTCCAGACCAATAGGTAGAGGGAGTTTATCCGTTGATCCATTTGCAGAGAGCAGGCCATTGTTATATGCATGAAATTCCTCAGGAATTATTCCGGAAACACAGAGAAATTAAGTCGTTTTTCTTTGCTTTTGATAATGCTTGCATGTTGTCACTGCGTCCCTGTACATGATGGGCCATGACTTTGACTTACTTCTTGTCTTGTTGCTTGAAGTGACTTAAATATCCAAGAATTGACTTGCATCAAAGCCATAGTTTATGAAAATACTTTCAGGACTCTCTTGCCTAACTTGGATCCATTCGACTCGAAACCAACGTATTCGCTTAAGATGCGACCTTTGTATAGGGGCAGTGCGTATCTGCCAGCCATTTGAGATCTTTGTTGTTTCCAAACTTCACAGGAACAACAACATACGGATTTCTGCGTCTGGTCATGGTCACAACAGTGTTTCAGCTTCTTTGCTGTTTCAATTGTAGAGTGTATGGAGACAGATTCCATGTGAGAGTGACCCTTTTCAAAAAGCTTTTGGTTGAGATTTGGAGCTGTTGTAGTTTGATGATAGAATGAAGCAGTGAAGAAGCCACAATTTCGCACTTGTGGTGTCACTTTTAGAATGGACATTCGATATTCATCAGGTGACAAATCCAAGACGTTAGCGTGTTTTTTCTCTTGAGGCTGTGACGGGTCACTCTGTCCTTTTAAAATAGTTGCGTCGTAGTGTTCTCTTCCGCGTATAGCGACATGCGCAATGTTGATGAACCCTGTGTTTATGTTCTTGTGGCCAGTCTTTTATGTGTTCTGTGTTTCCATCACTGTCTGAATATCTGGAACGACATCCTGAATAAGAGTGGACAATTTTCTTGAATATGTTCTGACAGCGCGTTGTTTAATGTTGGCTACAGCTAGGGGGAGACAGTCACCGAGAAAGTTGTTCCAGTTACAAGCTACACGAAGCTCCTCAACCATCCGATCATATTGATCCACATCAATGTTCATGAAGCACATGTCATGGTCCTTGTGTATTCCCATGCGGTCAGCTACAAGTTGTCGTAAGTCCATGCTACTGGGGAACTGCAGTGTTTCATAAACCGCGCTGAAACACAGTTCCTATCTTGACTTATTTTCTTTCTTCTTATATGGTTACTGGCCAAGAGGTTGTCAAGTCGCTTGTAATAGTATCACTTAAAATAGTAAGAATTCGTTGGTCTTTTATGCTTTGTTGTTTTGCTAGGTATGTAGCCTCTTCTCTGGACTTGTTTTGGATCCACAGATATTTTTCTCTGAAAATTTTCCAGACAATGTTTTAGATTTTGTTCTGATTTGTTAAACCTCTTTAAAACTGATTTCAACTTCGTCGCTGCTATTGTTTTTCAGGATGTGGATGTGATTCTTTTTCTTTTTCTTCCAAAGCGTGTCTCTATGGTTTTTCTTACGTTTCCGGTTTTGCCTGTTTGAAATTTGTATATTATCGTAGTTTTTTGTGTGTTCCGAAATCACTGTCGGAAGTGTCTTTATGTGGATCGTAGTCTCCATCACATGTATTGTCATTACATGGTTCTTCTTCATTTTTATTTGTGGTATTCACAATTCGCCCACGCTCAGCGAGCTTATTTAAAGGTAAATCATCCTCAGACCTATATGATTCTTGATCTGGTTGGAATAATTATCTTTTAGCTGGTTGTTTATTCTTCTGTTGACCAGTTTCTACTTCTGTATGGCTTTTTGGGTGGTTGTCCAACTGTTGGATATGTCCGCCATCAGCTTCGGCTTTTATTCTATTGTCTGGTAATCTGCCATCAGCTTCGGCTTTTATTCCATGTTCTGATAATCCGCCATCATCTTCGGCTTCTATTCTATTTCTGCCAATCTGCTGCCATTGTATACACAGTTGCCATAATTTCATCTGATCAATCTGACCATGGACTTGAGTCTTCACGTTTGCTCAGTTTTGCCAACAACTCAAAAAAATCTTTTTGAATTTGTAAGTATACGCATTTCAGTAATGACTTGTGTTATCATAATGATTATAAAATAATAATAAGATAAATACTGATAAAATAATGAACAAATACATATTATACTTACTATCTCACAGGTATTTTAACACTAACATTCTGAAATCAATCTTCTGTATAATATAAATTAAAAACTATTTATTTTACAACTATTATGAAACAAGTTATATAACTTATATTAATCACTCTTGTTGGCCCGGATGTTAGTGCGCATGGGGTCTTAATGTGGGAGGAAACAGGAGTACCCGGAGAAAACCCACGTGGTCGGGTAGGTGTCCTCATACCTTTTCTCGTCCGATTGGGGAATCGAACCCCGGTCGCCTTGGTGAAAGGCGAGTGCGTTATCCACTGCGGAACCCGACCAGCCGGCCACCAATCTTCTGTCAATGTATCGTCAACGTTATAATCTCGCTGTACATGTAGCATACACGCACGAAACAATCATTATATACGACATTGTTGAGAATAGCCTGGTTTGGTATTTATTTCCCTGTAATTAATCTACTGTCAGCCGGGTTTGATATATACTTGTGTACTCATTATAAAACAATGCAGACTCTGTTTCCCAATGTTGATAACACAATCAGACGCCATGGCATTGAAAGCCTGTTTTAAATATCAGCTAGTTTGTTGCACACCTATCAACTTGTCCTAACGGAATGCCTTAATTGCAGAACAAATCAAGTGGTGAGAAACCGTGCTGTTATAGGTGTGGAGATAAGCTCTGCCATTGCAGCCCGAGCAATGTATGCTTAAGTAAAGTCGTATATCTGAGATACGCCCTTTCTACAGCCCACCTTATAGCAATTAGGCTACATAGTCTTACTCCAGCCGACATTTCAGTTATAACACACACACACACACACACACACACACACACCAACAGTTACACACTCACACAAATTAATTTATAAATAAATGATTAATAAATAAATGGTATTCGTAACATTAGGTATACAGACAAAAATCAAATGCACACAAAAGACAAAGGACAAGACATGTGGGACAAAGCAAGGACAAGGGAAACCAATTTGAAATACATTTGTGTTTGTGGTTAGAATTCTATGATTTATTCTGAATTTTAACCATTGTAGTTTGGAACTGGTTCAGGTATTGAAAGGATATTTGTATATATTTTCCCATGTATCTTCATCAATATTGAAATTTTGATTCCATTTATTTTGGGCGGTGGGTTTAACTTCATTTTTGATTAATACACTGTGTGGTATATATTTCATGGGCTCCTTTTTTGCATCTTAGAATTATCTTGAGATTTATTTTGCTTGCATTGATAGTTTTATACCAGGCATCCAAAACATTTTTTCAAAATACATTTTTAAAATATTTTGATATTTCTTTCAATTTCTCAATTCCAATATTTGCTATTTTTATTTTTTTAAATAACAATTCTACAACAAGACTCCAATTTCTTAGTTTACTATATATCCGTCTGATCCAAGTTGCTTTAAGAGCAGTTATGACAGATTTTTGATG
>NW_018479764.1:0-7556 GCF_002113885.1 Mizuhopecten yessoensis | reverse complement strand
CCCCCCCTTCTTCATAGGTTTTTATAATTATATCCCTTTTACCTGATCAGGTTTACCATTCCATAGAAAATTGTACAATGTATTGTTACTTTGTTTAATATATAAGTCATCAGGATTGGGACACGATATAAACAAATGATTTAGCTGAGATATTAGTAGAGTTTTTATAACAACTAGTTTACCTATTGGTGTAAGTATTATTTTGTTCCCGACCGATATTAAAGACTTCAGTTTTGCAAGCTTTTTGTCAAAACCCAGTTCGATAATTCTGTGTCGGTCTACATCATAGTCTATGCCTAATAGAGTGAAGCGTGTGCTTTCCCATTTTAAGTCAAATTTGTAGCAAAAGTGTTTCACTGTATTGTTTGCTGCCAATCCATACTACCTGGGTCTTGTTAAGTTTTAGTCCAGAAATACTAGCGAAGTAGTTAAGAGCTTTTAGTGTTTCATCTACAGATTTTTTTAACCATCTAGAATAACAGACGTGTCATCAGCAAATTGTGAAAAGAGGATTGCCTTTTCCCTGAAAAAAATTCCTTTGATATTTTTAATATATTTTTAAATTATTGATAGAATTTCAGCACATAAAATAAAAATATAGGAAGATACCGGATCCCCCTGACGACAGCCCCGTTCTACATTAAAAAAGTTTTATAGATTCCCCCCTATGTTTACTGCTGAGTATGTATTATTCGGAAAAAGTTTATCCATTTGATAATATTCGTGCCAAATTAAAAAAAATCAAAGTTTTACTGATAAAATTCCATGATACAGAGTCGAACGCTTTTTCAAAATCAATTAGAAGTAATAGTCTAGGTATATTATTATCTTCTGTATATCACATAACATCATAAATCAAGCGTGTGTTTTCACCTATGTACCTACCAGGAATAAAGCCACTTTGGGTATTACTGATTAATTTACTTGAAACATTTTTGAATCTCTCAGCTACTGCACCAAGATGCTAATTTATAGATATTATTTAGAAGTGTTATAGGTCTCCAATTATTTAATTTATTACGAGGTTTATTAACTTTTGGAATACAAGTTATAATTCCCTGTTTTTGTGTTACTGAAAGTTCTGATATACTATAACTGTAATTTAGTGATCTTGAAATAAATGGTCCTAAATGGGTCCTAAATGTTTTTAAAAATTCAACTGTAAAACCATCGAAACCGGGGCTTTTCTTGTTTTTCATTTTTAAAAGTGTTTGTTAATTCATTTATAGTAAGTGGGTCTTCTATATTTAATGATTCTTTGGCAGATAGTTTAGGTACAGTGTATGATTCTAGAAGTAATTCAAGATTGATATTTTTAAGTGAATTGTGTATAAGGTTCTGTAGTACTTTTCAGTTTCTTTTAAAATGTCAGTTTGGTCAGATATTATTGTCCCATCAGCTTTGATTATATTTGGAATTATTTTACTAGTATAGTTGCGAGATACTAAATAACAAAAGTATTTGGTTGGTTTCTCTCCCTCCCCTATCCATTTTGCCCTTGAACGTATCATATTTCCTGTAATTTTGTGCTTTCTTATTTCTTCTAATTCCTTTTTCTAATCGTCTAAGTCATTTAAAAATGTGTTGTTAGGTACTGTGTTTTCTAAATTCCTAATGTCATTGGTTAAAGTTTTCAATGTGGTTTGAATATGAAATTGTTTTTACCCCTAATTTCCATCATAAGAGTTTCTAAGAAAAGTTGATCGTTAATGGTAAATGCTATTTCACTTAAAGGTATATTACTGATATTATTTGTGTTATAAACAGGTATAGAGTACTGCAGCTTGACATTATCTATTGTTGATTTGATAAGATTTAAGAATTCAGCATCAAATAAAAGAGAGTTATTAAATGTCCATAAACCTTTTCCCCGTATGAAGTTACTAAAAGACAAGTGTATGATAGAGATAGAATGATCAGAGCGGTAACCTGGTTCAATTATTGAAGATGTGAGACTACGTAGTAAACTGTCTGATATTAAGATATATTCTAATTTTTCTTGTTTGTGGGGGTTTTTCTTACTCCATGTGTATCTTTATCCCTCGGGGTTCATTTCTCTGAAAGTGTCTATTAAACCAAATTCGTCTTTCAGTTCCAAAACATTATTTCTTGCATTTGGGTTATTTATATTTCTATAGTTATCACAATCTAATTTAGGATCGAAAATCATATTAAAGTCTTCACACAATATATATTTATTATTTTCCATGTCTTCTATTATATCAAAAAGTTCATCATAAAAAGACGGTTGGTCAGTATTGGGTTCATATAATGTTATTAACGTTATTTTCTCCCCCTGAATTCGCACATCTAATGCTAATATATTACCATTTACGTCTCTTCTTTCTTGTAAGACTGTATATACAAAATTATTAAAAAGTATAGCAGTTCCCCTAATATTTGAATTAAATGAAATATCTTGCAGGCAATATATGTTAAAGTTTTTGTTATTAGGTAAGAAAACACGTCTTTTTGTTTAGAAAAAACTCAAAGACCCTGTCAGTTGTCAGATAGAATCTGTAAACTTTCAACGACAGACGCAGCGCATGGTGCAGTGACTGACCAAGGTTTACAACACATAAGAACACAAAAGGAAACACACTTACACTAAACAAGCATATAAACAATGTCATGATATATTAGGTCAACAGATGGCCAGAACTCGAGAACCCACCCCTCCCACATGGTTGAGTTTCTAAGCGTCTTTATGATTCAGGTTTTTTTTCGGTGCGTTCGTGTACAAAGTTTAAAAAGAAATAAGAATTACTGTATTGTTATAGCTTTGGGTTAATATCGCTTAGACTGTAAAGTAAGTGTATCGTTTCGGAGGAATTTTAATGTAAAAATTGTGTGATTAAAAAGACAAAAACAGAGAATGACCATGTGGAACAGGTTGATTTTGTGAGTCCTCAATATCTACCCCCAGTTACCGCTCCTGGGAGTGTGTCAGGAACGATTACTCCGGGCAGAGACTGACTCTTGGTAACCAGAGTTGTCGTTCCTAGCACTTTGGAGATTAAGGAACTACAACACTGAGTAGAATATAATACACTTCTACTTCTACTTCTAATTCTAAATGGTACTGACCAACTTCAACAATTTGAAGATAAAATGTCAGACGAGGAGTGAAACATGGAAAGAGATTGTTTTTAAAAGATACGAGAGGGTCTAATTTGCGTTTGAAAGGTGACGGTGGAGGGCTGATTTGAATAATTCCGTTGTGGGGCTCGAAATAATGTCAGGTGGGAGTTTGTTCCACTCGGGTATAGTTCGAGGGAAGAATGATGCCTTTCTGGTTTGGGTTTTTGAGTGGGGAATTTGATACGAAAACTGGTGGTTTGTTCGGGATTTTCTAACTGTAATTAATCTGTCTGATTTTACGATAGCGACTTTCTGGTTTACAATGTTATGAAGCATGGTCAGACGAGCATCTCTACGTCTATCTGCTAGAGGGCGCAGCTTTAGGTGGTCCAACATTTCTGACACACTGGAGGTACGATGGTTGTACCTGTGCTTATTGAGCACATAGCGCGCTGCCCTTCGCTGGACCATTTCCAACTTGACAATATTTGTTTGGGTGTGAGGGTCCCATACTGTACAGGCATACTCAAGTGATGGTCGAACTAATGATTTTTATGCCTGTACTTTGGCTGATGTTGAGCAAATTTTAAGATTTCGTCTTAAAAAGCCTAGCGTAGAATTTGCTTTTGGGCAGATAGTATTTATATGTGAATCCCATTTAAGGTCAGATGATAGTGTTACACCCAGATACACTTTGAAAACATAATCAAAATATTCAATCATACATGTTAACTAATCGATCTCAATACGTTTTAAACAAGTTCCACACATCCTGATTATGATATACTAATATACATGCATATATAAGGTTGATAATTTCAACGGTTTTATTATCATTTTCATATCAACTTCAATGTAGTACGCAGTGAGAAAACAACAAAAGGCAAATATGTTGATTTTTTTCGTCGATTGGAGAAACGAACTTATTGTTAATGGTTATATATCACATATTTACTTACGAAATGTTAATTGTATAAATTACATGTCCTTGAACGCAAAAAGAAAAACAGACAAATAGTTATGCATAAAATCCAATTATCGACATAAGCCTACTCGATAGTTACATGTACCTCCCCCTATGACCAGGTGATTTCATAGTGGTTGAATTCATTAGATAATATTCCGATCATATCTTGATTCATAAAGTGATACTCAAAGTGCATTTTTTTTATTACTTTACAGAACAGCACCCTTACATATGTTTTTTGTTATAACGTGCTATCGGTGATTACTAACACATACTTTTTATCGATGTTAAATTACAAATAATAATGTAATAATGGACGTAACTACACATGTAGGATATTGCAAACATTTTCTGTTGTTTCACTAGGACTGCAAAGCACATAACATGAATGGGAAAAAAATGTAATAAATTCTTATCAGAACATTATTTTTTTCATTCTGTAATGAGACATGTGCACATATGTATCTACATGTAAATACGTGTAGTAAATATAAGTGAACATTTCACCTGTGATGCATAATGAGTTCAGCATTGAATATACACTTCGAACTGCACACTTTGATAAACATATTAGCGAAAGTGTATTTCATTTTATGAGTGGACAACTAATTCCGTAGGGGTGATCTTGTATACACATTTTCTAGTATTATTTTAAAGTCAAAATTATCATGACTTGTTTTGCTATCAAGCACTGACAACAGACAACTTTTTTATAAGTAGACGTTTCACGGTACACGCATACATATGATACATGTTAACGTGGAAAGTTTTGAAACTGGGTTTCGAGATTTTTACTAATTACACAATCGAATTGCTTTCAGCTGACTAGATCATTAATCACCACCAACATTATAAATGTCCCAAAGTCAATTTTGTGGTGAGTTACCGATTGTCAACGTTGTCACAAGCGATTAACGACAATACGTGCCGTTTGTCCGTTTTTTAAGTTTGGTGCCCGTGCAAAAGTTTGTCAATGGACGTCCCTGAGTGTATCCTATGAGTAGAATTGTCCTTCACCAACTGGACATACAGTTTATCGATATCAGTCCATGACTGATGGATCCTGTCATCATAATGACACATGTCTAGCTTGTGTTGGTTTTCCTGAGTGAGGTCGTCTTTAATGACAATACCCGATCCTTTAAGTTTATACAGGTTTCATAAAATACCATGAACCCAAAAAACGGTAATTTTGAGATACGACCTTAATCCACTCAACCCCTGATATGCATCTTATGATTTCTTTTGTTTAGGGATGGCGTGCTTTCGACCGGAACGGAATAAAAAAATACGGAAAAGTGTTTGGGTATGTGTGTGTGTTGATATTACAAAGCAGTGTTCAGCAGTCTAAACAGTAATATCGATTAAAGATAATATATACTCCTTTTAATAATTTAATATTTTCCTTTAACGATAATAAGCTCTCCTTTAAGCGATAACAACAATACAAATCCCTCTTAATGACAACACTATTACATGTTAATAACGCATGTAGATGTGATCATAGACTTCTCTACACGATACGACATGGTGCTTTTAATGATGCTACACTATCATTTCAACTATACAACAGTCTACTCTTAATTTTAATACAAAGATATAAATGAACCTCTAAACAATCAAACTGCCTCCTCTTAACAATATCACTATTTTTAACAACACCACAGTCTTTTCTTAACGATATCACAGTCTCCTCTTAACCATATCATAGTCTCTATTTGACCCTAACACAGTCTTCTCTTAACAATATCACAGTATCTTCTTAACAATATCAGTCTCTTCTTAACAATATCACAGTATCCTCTAGACAATATCACAGTCTCTTCTTTACAATATCAGAGTATCCTCTAAACAATACCACATTCTCCTCTTAACAATATAACAGTCTCTTCATAACAATATCAGTCTCCTCTTAACATAAGCACAGTCTCCTCTATATCAAAGTCTCTTCTTGACAATGTCACAGTCTCCGCTTAACAATATTACAGTCTCTTTTTAACAATATCACAGTCTCCTCATAATAAAAAATCACAGTATCCCCTAAACAATACCACATTTTCTACCTTAACAATATCACAGTGTCCTTTTGACAATATCACAGTCTCCTCTTGACAATATCAAAGTCTCCTTTCGACAATATCACAGTCTCCCTTGACAATATCACAGTCTCCTCTTAAAAATATAACAGTCTCCTCTCGACAATATCACAGTCTCCTCACTATATACCACATTTTCTACCTTAACAATATCACAGTGTCCTCTTGACAATATCACAGCCTCCTCTCGACAATATCACAGTCTCCTCTGAACAATATAACAGTCTCCTCTCGACAATATCACAGTCTCCTCTCGTCAATATCACAGTCTCCTCTGAACAATAGTACAGTCTCCTCTTAACAATATCACAATCTCCTCTTAACAATATAACAGTCTCCTCTCGACAATATCACAGTCTCCTCTCGTCAATATCACAGTCTCCTCTTAACAATAGTACAGTCTCCTCTTAACAATATCACAATCTCCTCTTAACAATATAACAGTCTCCTCTTAACAATATCACAGTCTCCTCTAAACAATATAACAGTCTCCTCTTAACAATATCAAAGTCTCCTCTCAACAATATCACAGTCTCCTCTTAACAATATCACAGTTTCCTCTTAACAATATCACAGTCTCCTCTGAACAATATCACAGTCTCCTCTTAACAATATAACACTTTCCTCTTAACAATGTCACAGTCTCCTCTTAACAACACAACAGTCTCCACTTAACAATATCAAAATCTCCTCTTAACACTATCACAGTCTCCTCTTGACAATATCACAGTCTCCTCGTAATGATATAACAGTCTTCTCTTGACAATATCACATTCTCCTCTTGACAATGTCAAAGTCTCCTCTTAACAATATCACAGTCTCCTCTTACCAATAGCACAGTCTCCTCTTAACAATACCACAGTCTCCACTTAACAATATCACAATCTCCTCTTAACAATATCACTGTCTCCTATTGAGAATGTCACAGTCTCCTCTTAACAATATCACAGTCCCCTCTTAACAATATCACAGTCCCCTCCTACCAATATCACAGTCTCCTCTTAACACTATTACAGTCTCCTCTTGACAATATCGCAGTCTCCTCGAAATGATATAACAGTCTTCTCTTGACAATATTACATTCTCCTCTTGACAATATCAAAGTCTCCTCTTAACAATATTACAGTCTCTTCTTGACAATGTCACAGTCTCCCCTTAACAATATCACAATCTCCTCTTAACAATATCACAGTCTCCTCTTAACAATATCACAGTCCCCTCTTACCAATATNCTTAACAATATCACAGTCTCCTCTTAACAATATCACTGTCTCCTATTGACAATGTCACAGTCTCCTCTTAACAATATCACAGTCCCCTCTTCAGAATATCACAGTCTCCTCCTGACAATATCACAGTTTCCTCGAAATGATATAACAGTCTTCTCTTGACAATATCACATTCTCCTCTTG
>NW_018479763.1:0-40333 GCF_002113885.1 Mizuhopecten yessoensis | reverse complement strand
ACCACTGTCTACACTGACTCTGTCCTCACATGGTTAGACCCTCCTGTGACCTAGGAGAGAGTGGTGTACGTCCGTCTATTTACAACTGTCTATACTGACTCGGTAATCACATGGTCAGACCCTTATATAACCTACGAAAGAGTAGTTAACGTCCGTCTATTTACCACTGTCTACTCTGACTCGGTCATCACATGGTCAGATCCTTATATAACCTAGGAGAGAGTAATTAACGTCCGTCTATTTACCACTGTCTACCCTGACTCGGTCCTCACATATTTAGACCCTCCTATAACCTAGGAGAGAGTTGTGTACGTCCGTCTATTTACCACTGTCTACACTGACTCTGTCCTTACATGGTTAGACCCTTATATAACCTAGGGGAGAGAGGTGTACGTCCGTCTATTTACCACTGTCTACACTGACTCGGTCCAAACATGGTTAAACCATTTTATAACCTAGGAAAAAGTAGTTAACGTCCGTCTATTTACCACTGTCTACTCTGACTCGGTCATCACATGGTCAGACCCTTATATAACCTAGGAGAGAGTTATACGTCTGTCTATTTACCACTGTCTACACTGACGCGGTCCTCACATATTTAGACCCTCCTATAACCTAGGAGAGAGTTGTGTACGTCCGTCTATTTACCACTGTCTACACTGACTCTGTCCTCACATGGTTAGACCCTCCTATGACCTAGGAGAGAGTGGTGTACGTCCGTCTATTTACCACTGTCTATACTGACTCGGTCATCACATGGTCAGACCCTTATATAACCTAGGAGAGAGTAGTTAACGTCCGTCTATTTACCACTGTCTACTCTGACTCGGTCCTAACATGGTTAGACCCTTATATAACCTAGGGGAGAGAGGTGTAAGTCCGTCTATTTACCACTGTCTACACTAACTCTGTCCTCACATGGTTAGACCCTCTTATAACCTAGTAGAGAGAGTTGTACGTCCGTCTATTTACCACTGTCTACACTGTCTCGGTCATGACATGGTTAGACCCTCCTATCACCTAGGAGAGAGTAGTGTACGTCCGTCTATTTACCACTGTCTACACTGACTCGGTCATCACATGGTTAAACCATTATATAACCTAGGAGAGAGTAGTTAACGTCCGTCTATTTACCACTGTCTACACTGACTAGGTCATCACATGGTCAGACCCTTATATAACCTAGGGGAGATAGGTGTACGTCCGTCTATTTACCACTGTCTACACTGACTCGGTCCTAACATGGTTAAACCATTATATTACCTAGGAAAGAGTAGTTAACGTCCGTCTATTTACCACTGTCTACACTGACTTTGCCCCGACATGATTAGACCCTCCTATAATCTAGGAGAGAGTGGTGTATGTCCTTCTATTTACCACAGCTTACACTGACTCGGTCCTTATATGGTCAGACTCTCCTATGACGTATGTGAGAGTTGTGTACGTCCGTCTATTTACCACTGTTTACACTGATTCGTTCATTACATGGCCAGACCCTCCTATCACCTAGGAGAGAGTGGTGTATATCCGTCTATTTACCACTATCTACACTGTCTCGGTCCTCAAATGGTTAGACCCTCCCATAACCTAGGAGAGAGTGGTGTACGTCCGTCTATTTACCACTGTCTACACTGTCTCGGTCCTTACATGGTTAGACCCTCCCATAACCTAGTAGAGAGAGTTGTACGTCTGTCTATTTACCACTGTCTACACTGTCTCGGTCCTCAAATGGTTAGACCCTCCTATAACCTAGGAGAGAGTAATGTACGTCTGTACGTCCGTCTATTTACCAGTGTCTACACTGACTCGATCCTTACATGGTTAGACCCTCCCATAACCTAGCAGAGAGAGTTGTACGTCTGTCTATTTACCCCTGTCTACACTGACTCTGTCCTCACAGGGTTAGACCCCCCTATAACCTAGGAGAGAGTAATTTACGTCTGTCTATTTACCACTGTCTACACTGACTCTGTCCTCACATAGTTAGACCCTTATATAACCTAGGAGAGAGTGGTGTACGTCCGTCTATTTACCAGTGTCTACACTGACTCGATCCTTACATGGTTAGACCCTCCTATAAACTAGGGGAGAGAGGTGTACGTCTGTCTATTTACCACTGTCTACACTGACTCGGTTCTCACATGGTCAGACCCTTATATAACCTAGGAGATAGTGGTATACGTGCGTCTATTTACCACTGTCTACACTAGTACTGACGCGGTGTTTATAACATCAGGTTTTTTTCGCACATTTTGTCTACTTGAAATGATGACGCAAGAGTTGATAAAAGTTTAACTTTGAAATTTAATAAGGGATAACGTTTGACTTGACGGCGGGATATTTTGGAGTGTCCAAAATATACCCGATGTGTCCGTACAGAGTCTAGAACCTAACTGATTTACAAAAAATCATATCACAGTTAAATGCATGGACGTACAATAAAGGTACCTAAGCTTTGAGTGACAGGTGTCACTAATTGTAATATCAAATACCCGTGGTCAGTGTCCACAAGGTAAAGGCTATTACACGAATCATGTTGCGTAATGTGATGGACAATACCAATGAGTTGTGAAAGTTAGTTTACGAAGTGTACGAGCTTAGGGATATAAAAAATTCTGATCTTAAATCTCACAAAGTATATAGATAATGACGTAGATAATTACAATTAGGGATAATGTACACATGTATATAGCCAAATCCCGCCTAAATGTCACATAAACGTGTTTTGTATTAAGCCACACTTGAATTGCTAGATATGAACAATTCTAAATATGAATATTATAAAAGATGGTAAGATTAAAGTTTTTCATGAATTCTGTGTGATAACTTCCTTCCGGTGGGTGATTTCTGGAGTATCCAAAAACACACCCGTACAGTCCGATGCCTAGGTCCTATCTGGAGTTACAAATCATAATCATGTCCTAAGCACATTACACAATGGCAATTAAGTAATTAGTTTTTGGGTGACATCTGACATTCATAGCAATCGGCCTTTCAGACCCAGGCCGTACCCGACCAGGTAAAACAATTTAGCTGCCCTTTGTCTGAGACTGAATGCAGTGTCCGATCTGGTAATACCAGTTAATCCGGTTACGTAATATATCTAAGTTGAAAGATATAAGGTATAAGATGGACAAAATAAATGCACGAGTTAATCTGACAACAATGACACATGTCGACTTTAAAGGAAAAGCTTCATAAATAGAACTTATCTAAATTGACACAAGTTAAGGAGAAACAATTTACACAAATAGTTCCAGGAAATTAATTATATTTATGTCACACGATGGAAAGGAAAGTTTGTAGTTTAAAATACGCGAAATAAGAAATATAATGAGATATTAAATTAATTTAGCACTTTTATCATAAAATTATTTATGATACTTACATGGTCAGACATTTCTATAACATATGTGAGAGTGGTGTTCGTCCGTCTATTTATTACTGTCTACACTGACCCGCTCACCACATGACCAGACCCTCCTATAACCTAGGGTAGAGTGGTGTTCATCCGTCTATTTATTACTGGCTACACTGACCCGCTCACCACATGCCCAGAACCTCCTATAACCTAGGGTAGAGTGGGGTAAGTCCGTCTATTTCTTACTGTCTACACTGACCCGCTCACCACATGACCAGAACCTCCTATAACCTACATTTGTATAGGGTAGAGTGGTGTTCGTCCGTCTATTTATTACTGTCTACACTGACCCGCTCACCACATAACCAGAACCTCCTATAACCTAGGGTAGAGTGGGGTTCGTCCGTCTATTTATTACTGTTTACACTGGCCCCCTCACCACATGACCAGAACCTCCTATAACCTAGAGTAGAGTGGTGTTCGTCCGTCTATTTATTACTGTTTACACTGACCCACTCACCACATGACCAGAACCTCCTATAACCTAGGGTAGGTGGTGTCCGGCCGTTTATTTATTACTGTCTACACTGACCCGCTCACCACATGACCAGAACTTCCTATAACCTATAGGGTAGAGTGGTGTTCGTCCGTCTATTTATTACTGTCAACACTGACCTGCTCACCACATGACCAAAACCTCCTATAACCTATAGGGTAGAGTGGTGTTCGTCCGGCTATTTATTACTGTCTAAACTGACCTGCTCACGTCATGACCAAAACCTCCTATAACCTAGAGTAGAATGGTGTTCGTCCGCCTATTTATTACTGTCTAAACTGACCCGCTCACCACATGGCCAGAACCTCCTATAACCTATAGGGGAGAGTGGTGTTCGGCCGTCTATTTATTACTGTCTACGCTGACTCGCTCACCACATGACCAGAACTTCCTATAACCTATAGGGGAGAGTTGTGTTCGTCCGTCTATTCATTACTGTCTACACTGACCCGCTCACCACATGACCAGAACCTCGTATAACATAGGGTAGAGTTATGTTCGTCCGTATATTTATTACTGTCCACACTGACCCGCTCACCACATGACCAGAAGCTCCTATAACCTAGGGGAGAGTGGGGTTCGTCCGTCTATTTATTACTGTCTAAACTGACCCGCTCACCACATTACCAGAACCTCATATAACCTACAGGGTAGAGTGGTGTTCGTCCGTCTCTTTATTACTGTCTACACTGACTCGCTCACCACATGACCAGAACCTCCTATAACATAGGGTCGAGTGGTGATCGTCCATCTATTTATTACTGTCTACACTGACTCGCTCACCACATGACCAGACCCTCCTATAACCTAGGGTAGAGTGGGGTTCGTCCGTCTATTTATTACTGTCTAAACTGACCCGCTCACCACATTACCAGAACCTCCTATAACATAGGGTCGAGTGGTGTTCGTCCATCTATTTATTACTGTCTACACTGACCCCCTCACCACATGACCAGAACCTCCTAATTTGTATAGGGTAGAGTGGTGTTCGTCCGTATATTTATTACTGTCCACACTGACCCGCTCACCACATGACCAGATCCTCCTATAACCTAGGGTAGAGTGGGGTTCGTCCGTCTATTTATTACTGTCCACACTGACCCGCTCTCCACATGACCAGAAGCTCCTATAACCTAGGGGAGAGTGGGGTTCGTCCGTCTATTTATTACTGTCTAAACTGACCTGCTCACGTCATGACCAGAACCTCCTATAACCTAGGGGAGAGTGGTGTTCGTCCGTCTATTTATAACTGTCTACACTGACCCGCTCACCACGTGACCAGAACCTCCTATAACCTATAGGGGAGAACGGTGTTCATCCGTATATTTATTACTGTCGACACTGATGACCCGCTCACCACATGACCAGAACTTCCTATAACCTATAGGGTAAAGTGGAGTTCGTCCGTATATTTATTACTGTGGTAGAGTGGTGGTCGTCCGTCTATTTATTACTGTCTAAACTGACCCGCTCACCACATTACCAGAACCTCCTATAACATAGGGTAGAGTTATGTTCGTCCGTCTATTTATTACTGTTTACACTGACCCGCTCATACCATGACCAGAACCTCCTATAACCTAGGGTAGAGTTGTGTTCGTCCGTCTATTTATTACTGACTACACTGACCCGCTCACCACATGACCAAAACCTCCTATAACCTATAGGGTAGAGTGGTGTTCATCCGTATATTTATTACTGTCTACACTGATGACCCGCTCACCACATGACCAGAACCTCATATAACCTTAACATAGGGTAGAGTTATGTTCGTCCGTCTATTTATTACTGTCTAAACTGACCTGCTCCCGTCATGCCCAGAACCTCCTATAACCTAGGGTAGAGTTGTGTTCGTCCGTCTATTTATTACTGACTACACTGACCCGCTCACCACATGACAAGAAGCTCCTATAACCTAGGGTAGAGTGGTGTCCGTCCGTCTATTTATTACCGTCTACACTGACCCGCTCACCACATTACCAGAACCTCCTATAACATAGGGTCGAGGGGGGATCGTCCAACTATTTTTTACTGTCTACACTGACCCGCTCACCCCATGACCAGAACCTCCTATAACCTAGGGCAGAGTGGTGTCCGTCCGTCTATTTATTACCGTCTACACTGACCCGCTCACCACATTACCAGAACCTCCTATAACATAGGGTCGAGGGGGGATCGTCCAACTATTTTTTACTGTCTACACTGACCCGCTCACCCCATGACCAGAACCTCCTATAACCTATAGGGGAGAACGGTGTTCATCCGTATATTTATTACTGTCGACACTGATGACCCGCTCACCACATGACCAGAACCACATGACCAGAACCTCGTATAACATAGGGTAGAGATATGTTCGTCCGTATATTTATTACTGTCCACACTGACCCGCTCACCACATGCCCAGAAGCTCCTATAACCTAGGGTAGAGTGGTGTCCGTCCGTCTATTTATTACCGTCTACACTGACCCGCTCACCACATTACCAGAACCTCCTATAAACTAGGGTAGAGTGGTGTTCGTCCGTCTCTTTATTACTGTCTACACTGACTCGCTCACCACATGACCAGAACCTCCTACAACCTAGGGTAGAGTGGTGCTCGTCCGTCTAACTATTACTGTTTACACTGACCCGCTCATACCATGACCAGAACCTCCTATAACCTAGGGTAGAGTGATGTTCGTCCGTCTATTTATTACTGTCTAAACTGACCCGCTCACCACATTACCAGAACCTCCTATAACATAGGGTCGAGTGGTGATCGTCCATCTATTCTATTTATTACTGTCTACACTGACTCGCTCACCACATGACCAGACCCTCCTATAACCTAGGGTAGAGTGGGGTTCGTCCGTCTATTTATTACTGTCCACACTGACCCGCTCACCACATGACCAGAACTTCCTATAACCTATAGGGTAAAGTGGAGTTCGTCCGTATATTTATTACTGTGGTAGAGTGGTGGTCGTCCGTCTATTTATTACTGTCTACACTGACACGCTCACCACATGACCAGAACCTCCTATAACCTAGGTTAGATTGGTTTTCGTCCGTCTATTTATTACTGTCTAAACTGACCTGCTCCCGTCATGCCCAGAACCTCCTATAACCTAGGGTAGAGTGGTGTCCGTCCGTCTATTTACACATGTCAGTTGAAACACTTAAACGTACACTTACGTTAAACAATAGGTATTGAGTGAGTTGTTGACCTCTATCTCGCGTTATCTGGGGATGCAGGGCTCTCTCTGTTCAATAAACCACTTGAACAAGGAAGTTTCTCAACTTGTAGTCTTTTTTTCCGTAATGGTATTTTGGGACACAGTATATGCCTGTGTTGTATCAAGTGTACTTGAAAACCAATTCACCGCAATTAAATATGTAATGTCAGGATAAAAAAACTATCGTTCTACTACAAATACTATGGGGACCGCGCGTTCACATGCAACGGCAGAGCTTTCAACGTTGAATTAAAAACATGTTACACCACGGAATTAGATTAGTTATCTAAGTCCGTGGTTACACCCATATAATAACATTGCTATTCGTAAATATTTAAACCCCGTCATTGTGTTTCGTAAATATTTTTGTCGTCGATTGTACCATAACAATATGGGGAGTGATCAAGTGACAAATGTTTTCTTTTCTCATACATTCTCACACTTGTATATACCGCGGACCGATCGGTCCTCCAGGGCAAACACATTTAATTGTGTGAGGTATATGTCTGTATGCTTATTCACTACAGTTAGGCTTCATTAAAACTGCATGAGTATAGGAGAAACCCTCGAAACTTTCTGCCTTTCTGTGTTATTTGAAAGCAAATTGAGTCCATAGGCGTTTTTGCGCTATTACCACGGAATATATATACTAAAATGTATCATGTATGAAAAGTTAACAAATCAGAAACAGGTAGATCTGTACCTCCTTCAGGCTTTCGTTATCAATCTTTAGATGCTTTACACAAAGCAAAGATCAAAAACGTCTGAAGGTTGATACTGAGGCGCTAATGCTTAACCGATCTACGTGTTTCTGATTTGTTTACTTTTCACATATGATATTTAAACAAAAATCATATCAAAATGACTGGAATTGTCGCTTAGATTGTCACCTACTCAGTGTTTCTTTATGAGACTGTTTACGGCTAGCTTTATGAGACATACCGTGTCACGTCAGGATGACATCGTAATTTTAACGTCACACTATTAATATGTTTACATGTACATCCATATTAATATTTGCTCTGCATCCTTTCGTTGCATAGCTTTGAGAAGGCAAATGTTATTATGAGACTATACCAATATTTGCTATTGTAGCGTCATCAATCTCTATTGTGATAACGTAAGTAACAATGAAAAGTACGAGACGTTTTCACACCATTCACATCACTGTATCATAAAATATGTTAATAGAAATGTATGCTGCACAAGCAACAATTTAAACACTCTACAGTTATAGTATTCTGTGAAAGCTCAGATTTAATCATTTAATGTTAGCACATTTATGAGTTTCTTAACTTAAAATACATGTAACCATAAGATCATTATGGTTTGTTGTCTGTGTAGTGTTGTTCTTTGGCGTGACCCTTCTCTAGTTTGATATCATGTTTGTTTTAAGTAATACATTTCATATTTTCACGCAAAAGAAACTTTGTCTATTTAAAAAAAATAGAGCATTAAATGATTATTTTGCATGTTCCACATATGAAAAAACAAAACATAAATTCACGCGTGTTTATTTTATCCTTTGAAAGGCTCAATGTCCGTATGTACATATTAATATTATCTGGATTGAAAAAAGAATTGCAAAAGCTATAGCTTTTTTAATTGTTACTTACTCTGTACATGATGTTAAAGTTCTCTATATCTAGCTCTGTAGATATAGCTACAAGTCCATCTGGTACAGTGCTAAAAGCGTGTTTCCCTTCCCCGATATTGTCCTGATCGACGTTGATAAATTTTCTCACACTAATACACCCCCTGATAGGTCCCTTGTACAACTTGGTCAAATTTTTATCATCAGTTTATATATTTTTTCTTCTTTTAACGTCCCCTTTTAACCCCGATACATTTCACCTTTCATGAATAATTATTGTTTTGTGATAGATGTATACATTTCTCACATGGCCGCCCGCCTGGGTAATTTGTGATAGATGTATATATTTCTCACACGGCCGCCCGCCTGGGTAAGTTGTGATAGATGTATATATTTCTCACACGGCCGCCCCCCTGGGTAATTTGTGATAGATGTATATATTTCTCCCACGGCCGCCCGCCTGGGTAATTTGATATAGATGTATACATTTCTCACACGGCCGCCCGCCTGGGTATTTTGTGATAGATGTATACATTTCTCACACGGCCGCCAGCCTGGGTAATTTGTGATAGCTGTATACATTTCTCACACGGCCGCCCGCCTGGGTAATTTGTGATAGCTGTATACATTTCTCACACGACCGCCCGCTTGGGTAATTTGTGATAGATGTATACATTTTTCACACGGCCGCCCGCCTGGGTAATTTGAGATAGATGTATACATTTCTCACACGGCCGCCCGCCTGGGTAATTTGTGATAGATGTATACATTTCTCACACGGCCGCCCGCCCGCCTGGGTAATTTGTCCAGGATGTTGAAACAGTTACTGCTTGCAGTGGGTTTTTTTTGTTAGCATATACTAACACAACTATTTAATTACTTTATACTCTTAATTGTATAAAATGTGGAAATATAACTTTTTAATCCTGTTTATGTAAATATCAATTACCATATTTCGATTCTCAATGTAAGCAAACAATTAATATACATGTACATGTGCCTTTGTCTTAATCTTCAGTATTGCGTTGCAATAACATTAGGACCAGTCATAACAAACAAGGCATCACAGTTATTCATTAAACCTACATTAAGTGTAAGGTAAGTGTATGGTTGGACTTCTACCAGTTAACATAACTGTTTGTTTCTTTCTGTTTTCCTTCATGTTTCCCTATTTTAATAATCAATTTTTAATGTTTTTAATGTTTTAAGTTATAAGCCATGTACATGTTCAAATATTGTTTTATTTATATAAAGTTGTATTTAACTGGGTATCAGTTTCTGAAATATAGATATACATATCTACAGATTATATAATATGATACAATACATAAATGTGTGTATACGTGTTGGTTTGTGTGATAAGCTGGTCTCCAGTATTTGCTGAGCTGTGGAATTAAAGGGAAATGAAAACAATAACATGTTAAATGCACACACATACACACAATCTTATGAACCTGTAGCATCTTTAATGTCAAGTTTCCATTAGAAAGTATGTACATATAGACGACCGATTGATATATAAACAATCAGTATAAGACAAATAAATACTAATGATAGAGAAAGAAGAAAGCGTTTGTTCTTATTTGGAGAGAGAGAGAGAGAGAGAGAGAGAGAGAGAGAGAGAGAGAGAGAGAGAGAGAGAGAGAGAGAGAGAGAGAGAGAGAGAGAGAGAGAGAGAGAGAGAGAGAGAGAGAGAGAGAGAGAGAGAGAGAGAGAGAGAGAGAGAGAGAGAGAGAGAGAGAGAGAGAGAGAGAGAGAGAGAGAGAGAGAGAGAGAGAGAGAGAGAGAGAGAGAGAGAGAGAGAGATTAGCTAAGATTTATTTTTCATATGTGGTGTGACTCGCAGGAAATGTGACGTTAGCGGATGTTTTAATTGTCGGATGTACGCTAATACATAGAAGGATCTAAAATGATGGGAGTGAAATATACCGAGAAGGTGGGGCACGTCATACGGGTCTTTACAAGTTAGTGGAAGTGAAATATACCGACATTACTTCTTGGTGGCCATCGAGGCTGGCGTTTCACATGTTGTACAACCATTATTTCTTACACGGCATCTGACCTCCTCCCTGATGGAGGGAGTGACTATCGTCCTGATCGGCATAGTTCTGACCCTCGGACAGCCCGGACTCTCCCTATGTGAGTATTAAAGTCAAGTGATTAAAAACATAGTGCGATACGTGCCGGTCACGTCGATACGTATGTCCCGTGGACCAACTGTAATAACCAGACAATGGATTTCTGTCTTGTTAAAATACAGATACAAAATAAGTAGTTAGGCAAAGTAATACTTATAGTCGTTATTTTGAACGATACATTGTCCGAAAATATCAGTATGTTGCTGTTTGTATACTGTCATCAGTCCGGTTTAAACTAGTTGTACTCATTTTTACACTATTTTATCACAATGGTAATACGACTTATTAGTTTTGCGTGTGTGTATGTGTGAGGTGACTGGATCAATTTGAAATGAAATCGAAAACGAAGCAGAAACGCAAGTATTAAACTCAATGATGTAAGGTCAACCCTTGTCGAAATTGTCTAGCAACATGAACAAAACTTCAAGGTTGACAACCTTGAGCTACTGAACATACCTGAGTTATTACAAAGATGATTGACTGAATTAATGCAATGATAATTTCTTTTAAAAAAACACTCTTGGCATTTTCGTTGCTGAAACATTTTGTTATACCGGTGGGTTTTATAACCCCGAGTAGTTATTGATCCTTGTTATAACCCCTAATGCATAAACGTGTCTTAACACATCGAAATAACATTAAGCATATACATTTGTACTTCCTGCATTAACTGCGAAGGTGTATTATACCTTAATTAATTCAGTAACACATGCTATAATGGGGGCGCCTATTGTAGCACAAATGAATCACATTTTCATGTAAACGAATCTAACAAAATGTATATAATCCAAATATCAAAATAGGTACCACATATGCGAATCGACTGATTTTGGCCCCCTGTGGAATATGGAGTGGGTTGTTGTTTCTTCCTGTTTCTCTGTTTATGAAACATTAAAGAAACCAAGGATGAACCTGCTGTATCCAACTGCAATTATATCGTAAAAGGCTACTTATGTGGTAAAAGGCTACTTATGTGGTAAAAGGCTACTTATATCGTAAAAGGCTACTTATGTGGTAAAGGCTACTTATGTGTTAAAAGGCTATTTATGTGGTAAAAGGCTACTTATGTGGTAAAAGGCTATTTATGTGGTAATAGACTAAAAGGCTACTTATGTTGTGTGGTAAAAGGCTACTTATGGGGGATACTCTGCAGAATCGGAGGTTTTCTTCTGTGTCTTATACGGAGAGAATACATACTAGTGTCGTGTTTGGTTGATCAATTTTTGTCAGCAACCCAGATTTATTTGAAAGATTGTAAACATATCCGTGTACTTATAATAAGTGTTAGTTACGTTTATGATGTTACCATGGCAACCTTCATTATCAAAATATGAAGAAGTGCGCATTTAATGTTGGTGTTTAGTTTTGAAGATAGATACAACGGGGTAAAATATTAATAAGAGCGTAGCTGTCGAGCGCTTAAGGCTCTTTAATGGTAACACATGCGTGCGTTAATAAAGTTGCTTCCCTTGCTAAACATTATTTGCCTTTTTTCCGTCCGGAAAAGTCGTCTAGTGGGAAAACCGGTAGCATACCCTTGAACCAAGGACACATATGTTTTAACACATACACCGACATCTACATTTACTGAAAAATTCTTCACAGTTTTTGATTACTGTTTTATTTAGATAAAATATCAAACGAAAAACGAAGTACATATATTAGTTTTCATTGTTCATAACTCTCTATTTATCAAATGTCCATCACACCCCGTGCTGTAAATTCTTCCTCCTGTTAAACCCGTGCTTTCTGGTATTTACGTTTCCACTAGTTCGTATACATAAGGAAAGACCAAGCACATGGTGTTGCTACTCATATTATCGACCTTTTGTCAGAGTCAGATATACATAGAGAATGCGAATTTTGTAGATTTGGGAGAGGAGGAGGAGGTTTGGTTTGGTTTTATCTTGTTTATCGTCCTATTTACAGCTAAGGTCATTAGAGGATGTGCATCCATGTGTGTGATGTATGCGTGCACGTGCGTATGTGTGCTGTAGTCAGGGTATGTTGGTGTTATTGCCTCGCTGTGATAGCGCGATTCGGATGCCGACTTTATAGTGCTATCTCGCTGAGATACCATGCCGAAGGCACCCAGCTCAGCATTCCGCCCGGTCACATTATATTGACAACGGGTGAACCAGTTGTTGCCATTACCCTTAATTCTCAACGTTACGCAGGGATTAGCAACTACCATTTTAAAGGACGTTCGTATGTCCCGGCCTGGGGACAACATTGCCTTTCTCACAAACTGGGCAAACGCTCAACATTACAGCCAAAAGAGAGGTATTGCTAAGCAAGACGATAGGGAATAAAAGGTAGTTAGAAATAGAAATAATTAGAAGGGTCCCGAATATTGAAATGGGTGCCGCAGATTTATAATGGGCACAAAAGCAAATCCTCAATACTGCAGGGACTCACACATTAGTCGCCTCTTACGATAAATGCAGTAGGTGACAGCAGGTGTATTCGTTTCTCCATCTCTGATCTATTGCTGAGTATGCATATATATAATTTCGGCTTCTTGTTCCGAAATGGAGAATCTCCAGAAAAAGTAAATGCAAGTTGAAAGGCAAGAATTAATTAAGTTCACGATAAAGCTTTATTCTTTATTTAATAGAGTTATACGTTCAGAAGATATTTCAGTTTACGGAGGACACCTAATAGTTTAACAACTTTTGTTTACATATATTGTCAATGTGATATTTCCGCTCACATATATCATTGATACATATTTTCAGTCATCTTAGTCAATACTTGTATTATTAAAGTTAATTTCCATGTGTGATTCAATTCAGTATCAGAAATAAGTAAAGCCTTTGTTTTTGGAGGATTAAATTTAACCAACCACTGCCAACAAATTTATATTTACGAGATCATTATTTATTGATTGTTTAATTACTTGTTGGGATAAAAGAGAAGTGTCATAGGAAAACCGTTTTGTTAGACTTTCTAAATTGTCTGTTATATCATTAATATAAAGTATAAATAATAAGGGGTTAAGAACCAATCCGAAGGGCTTATTTCCAATAAAAGTCTTGTTTAGATCTGTTACTTACATAATTCATTAACCAATCTTATAACTTTCCTGGTACTCCATAGCTAGCTTCTTTCACTTCCAGTCCTCTATGCCACACTCGATTAAATGCCTTAGAACTATCACACAGAACTATACAAGTGGGCTGCTTTTTTCAAGATTGTCACAAATATTATGGTATATTTTAATAGACTGGTGTACGATAGAATGACATGGCTGACAATCTGACTGATATTTACGTATAAGAGAATTATCTAAAAGGAAGCTATGTTATATTTAGTGACTAGTCTGTCAAAACCTTTAGCAATGGTGCTTAGACGTGCAATAGGTTAATTAATTTGAATAATCTTGTTTATCACTTTTTTTTAAAACATGACATCACTAGAGCATGTTTCCTTTGTCTGGGGAAAGAACTAGTTTCCAAAGAGGAACGAAAAATTAATAACAGAGGACAAGCTACTGTGTTACTAATGATATATTTTCCTACAGCTTTACCCATTTTTATAGTCTTAAGAAGGTCGATAAGAAGGTCGATAATGACATTAATATTAAAATGGGGAAAGGTTTTATATAAGTTGGACAAATTGTGCCCAACTATTTTTTCCTTATAACAAAAATTCTGTAAAAATATGTTAAAATCAAATTAATTAAAATGCATACCTGACATGTTGGAGTCAGTTCTGGAATCTATGACAAGTACGCCGATGTCAGTATCGTCAATAGTGGAAATAAAAACAAATTATTTAGTCGTTAAAGATTCATTTCTAGTCGCACTCCGTATACGTGGTATAATGTTAGATGTGTCAGTTGGTTTATTTAACCTACAGACAAGTTTCCAAAAGTTTCTAGGATTTGTTTTGCAAATATTATCTAAAAGGCAGTTTATGTCCGCATAAAGTTTATCTTGTCCTTTCAAAGTTTGTTAACATTGCTTTGCTGATTCCTAAAATTGTTAAAATTATTAGGAATGCGATTGGGTTTACATTTTTTTTTTTAAATCTGTTTCTTTTCCTTATTTCTCGTTTCATGTAGGAGTTGAACCAAGGTTTGCAATTATGCCTTATTGTAACTAATATTGTAGGAATACATAAGGTCTTATTGTAACTAATATTGTAGGAATACATAAGGTCTTATTGTAGCTAATGTTGTAGGAATACATAAGGTCTCATTATAACAAATGTTGTAGGAATACATAAGGTATTATTGTAACTAATGTTGTAGGAATACATAAGGCCTTATTGTAACTAATATTGTAGGAATACATAAGGTCTTATTATAACAAATGTTGTAGGAATACATAAGGTATTATTGTAACTAATGTTGTAGGAATACATAAGGTCTTATTATAACAAATGTTGTAGGAATACATAAGGGATTATTGTAACTAATGTTGTAGGAATACATAAGGTCTTATTATAACAAATGTTGTAGGAATACATAAGGTCTTATTGTAACTAATGTTGTAGGAATACATAAGGTCTTATTGTAACTAATGTTGTAGGAATACATAAGGTCTTATTGTAACTAATGTTGTAGGAATACATAAGGTCTTATTGTAACTAATGTTGTAGGAATACATAAGGTCTTATTGTAACTAATGTTGTAGGAATACATAAGGTCTTATTGTAACTAATGTTGTAGGAATACATAAGGTCTTATTGTAACTAATGTTGTAGGAATACATAAGGTCTTATTGTAACTAATGTTGTAGGAATACATAAGGTCTTATTGTAACTAATGTTGTAGGAATACATAAGGTCTTATTGTAACTAATGTTGTAGGAATACATAAGGTCTTATTGTAACTAATGTTGTAGGAATACATAAGGTCTTATTGTAACTAATGTTGTAGCAATACATAAGGTCTTATTGTAACTAATGTTGTAAAAATACATGTGGTCTTATTGTAACAAATGTTGTAGGTATACATTATGCCTTATTGTAACTAATTATGTAGGAATACATAAGGTCTTATTGTGACTAATATTGAAGGAATACATAAGCTCTTATTGTAAGTAATTATGTAGAAATACATAAGGTCTTATTGTAACTAATATTGAAGGAATACATTAGCTCTTATTGTAACTAATGTTGTAAAAATACATGTGGTCTTATTGTAACAAATGTTGTACGTATACATTATGCCTTATTGTAATTAATTATGTAGGAATGCTTTAGGTCTTACTGTATCTAATTATGTAGGAATACATAAGGGCTTATTGTAACTAATGTTGTAGCAATACATAAGGTCTTATTGTAACTAATGGTGTAAAAATACATGTGGTCTTATTGTAACAAATGTTGTAGGATACATTATGCCTTATTGTAACTAATGTTGTAGGTATACATTATGCCTTATTGTAATTAATTATGTAGGAATACTTTAGGTCTTACTGTAACTAATTATGTAGGAATACATAAGGTCTTATTGTAACTAATTTTGTAGGAATACATTATGCCTTATTGTAACTAATTTTGTAGGAATACATTATGCCTTATTGTAACTAATTTTGTAGGAATACATTATGCCTTATTGTAACTAATTTTGTAGGAATACATTATGCCTTATTGTAACTAATTTTGTAGGAATACATTATGCCTTATTGTAACTAATGTTGTAGGAATACATTATGCCTTATTGTAACTAATTTTGTAGGAATACATTATGCCTTATTGTAACTAGTGTTGTAGGAAATATTATGCCTCATTGTAACTAATTATGCAGGAATACATAAGGTCTTATTATAACAAATGTTGTAGGTATACCTTATGCTTTATTGTTACTAATTATGTAGGAATACATAAGGTCTTAATGTAACTAATATTGAAGGAATACATTAGCTCTTATTGTAACTAATTATGTAGGATTACATAAGGTCTTATTGTAACTAATGTTGTAGGAATACACAATGCCTCATTGTTACTGATTATGTAGGAATACATAAGGTCTTATTGTAACTAATGTTGTAGGAATACATTATGCCTTATTGTAACTAATGTTGTAGCAATACATAAGGTCTTATTGTAACTAATGTTGTAGGTATACATTATGCCTTATTGTAACTAATGTTGTAGCAATACATAAGCTCTTATTGTAACTAATGTTGTAGGTATACATTATGCCTTATTGTAACTAATGTTGTAGCAATACATAAGGTCTTATTGTAACTAATGTTGTAGGTATACATTATGCCTTATTGTAACTAATGTTGTAGCAATACATAAGCTCTTATTGTAACTAATGTTGTAGGTATACATTATGCCTTATTGTAACTAATGTTGTAGCAATACATAAGGTCTTATTGTAACTAATGTTGTAGGAATACATAAGGTCTTATTGTAACTAATGTTGTAGGAATACATAATGCCTTATTGTAACTAATGTTGTAGCAATACATAAGGTCTTATTGTAACTAATGTTGTAGGAATACATAAGGTCTTATTGTGACTAATGTTGTAGCAATACATAAAGTCTTATTGTAACTAATTATGTAGGAATACTTTAGGTCTTATTGTAACTACATTTGTAATTATGTAGGAATACATAAGGTCTTATTGTTACTAATTATGTAGGAATACATAAGGTCTTATTGTAACTAATATTGTAGGAATACATAAGGTCTTATTGTAACTAATGTTGTAGGAATACATGTGGTCTTATTGTAACTAATGTTGTAGGCATACATTATGCCTTATTGTAACTAATGTTGTAGGAAAACATGAGGTCTTATTGTTACTAATATTGTAGGAATAAATTAGGTATTATTTTCACTAATGTTGTTTGAATAAATTAGGTCTTATTGTAACTAATATTGATGGAATACATAAGGTCTTATTGTAATTAATGTTGTAGGAATACATGTGGTCTTATTGTAACTAATGTTGTAGGTATACATTATGCCTTATTGTAACTAATGTTGTAGGAAAACATGAGGTCTGATTATAACAAATGTTGTAGGAATACATTATGCCTTATTGTAACTAATGTTGTAGGAATACATTATGCCTTATTGTAACTAATGTTGTAGGAATACATGAGGTCTTATTGTAACTAATGTTGTAGGCATACATTATGCCTTATTGTAACTAATGTTGTAGGAAAACATGAGGTCTTATTATAACAAATGTTGTAGGAATACATTATGCCTTATTGTAACTAATGTTGTAGGAATACATTATGCCTTATTGTAACTAATGTTGTAGGAATACATGATGCCTTATTGTAACTAATTTTGTAGGAAAACATGTGGTCTTATTATAACAAATGTTGTAGGAATACATTATGCCTTATTGTAACTAATGTTATAGGTATACATTATGCCTTATTGTAACTAATGTTGTAGGAATACATGAGGTCTTATTATAACAAATGTTGTAGGAATACATTATGCCTTATTGTAACTAATGTTATAGGTATACATTATGCCTTATTGTAACTAATTATGCAGGAATACATAAGGTCTTATTATAACAAATGTTGTAGGTATACCTTATGCTTTATTATTACTAATTATGTAGGAATACATAAGGTCTTAATGTAACTAATATTGAAGGAATACATTAGCTCTTATTGTAACTAATTATGTAGGAATACATAAGGTCTTATTGTAACTAATGTTGTAGGAATACACAATGCCTCATTGTTACTGATTATGTAGGAATACATAAGGTCTTATTGTAACTAATGTTGTAGGAATACATTATGCCTTATTGTAACTAATGTTGTAGCAATACATAAGGTCTTATTGTAACTAATGTTGTAGGTATACATTATGCCTTATTGTAACTAATGTTGTAGCAATACATAAGCTCTTATTGTAACTAATGTTGTAGGTATACATTATGCCTTATTGTAACTAATGTTGTAGCAATACATAAGGTCTTATTGTAACTAATGTTGTAGGAATACATAAGGTCTTATTGTAACTAATGTTGTAGGAATACATAAGGTCTTATTGTGACTAATGTTGTAGCAATACATAAAGTCTTATTGTAACTAATTATGTAGGAATACTTTAGGTCTTATTGTAACTACATTTGTAATTATGTAGGAATACATAAGGTCTTATTGTTACTAATTATGTAGGAATACATAAGGTCTTATTGTAACTAATATTGTAGGAATACATAAGGTCTTATTGTAACTAATGTTGTAGGAATACATAAGGTCTTATTGTAACTAATGTTGTAGGAATACATAAGGTCTTATTGTAACTAATGTTGTAGGAATACATAAGGTCTTATTGTAACTAATGTTGTAGGAATACATAAGGTCTTATTGTAACTAATGTTGTAGGAATACATAAGGTCTTATTGTAACTAATGTTGTAGGAATACATAAGGTCTTATTGTAACTAATGTTGTAGGAATACATAAGGTCTTATTGTAACTAATGTTGTAGGAATACATAAGGTCTTATTGTAACTAATGTTGTAGGAATACATAAGGTCTTATTGTAACTAATGTTGTAGGAATACATAAGGTCTTATTGTAACTAATGTTGTAGGAATACATAAGGTCTTATTGTAACTAATGTTGTAGGAATACATAAGGTCTTATTGTAACTAATGTTGTAGGAATACATAAGGTCTTATTGTAACTAATGTTGTAGGAATACATAAGGTCTTATTGTAACTAATGTTGTAGGAATACATAAGGTCTTATTGTAACTAATGTTGTAGGAATACATAAGGTCTTATTGTAACTAATGTTGTAGGAATACATAAGGTCTTATTGTAACTAATGTTGTAGGAATACATAAGGTCTTATTGTAACTAATGTTGTAGGAATACATAAGGTCTTATTGTAACTAATGTTGTAGGAATACATAAGGTCTTATTGTAACTAATGTTGTAGGAATACATAAGGTCTTATTGTAACTAATGTTGTAGGAATACATAAGGTCTTATTGTAACTAATGTTGTAGGAATACATAAGGTCTTATTGTAACTAATGTTGTAGGAATACATAAGGTCTTATTGTAACTAATGTTGTAGGAATACATAAGGTCTTATTGTAACTAATGTTGTAGCAATACATAAGGTCTTATTGTAACTAATGTTGTAGGAATACATGTGGTCTTATTGTAACTAATGTTGTAGGAATACATAAGGTCTTATTGTAACTAATGTTGTAGCAATACATAAGGTCTTATTGTAACTAATGTTGTAGGAATACATAAGGTCTTATTGTAACTAATGTTGTAGCAATACATAAGGTCTTATTGTAACTAATGTTGTAAAAATACATGTGGTCTTATTGTAACAAATGTTGTAGGTATACATTATGCCTTATTGTAACTAATTATGTAGGAATACATAAGGTCTTATTGTGACTAATATTGAAGGAATACATAAGCTCTTATTGTAAGTAATTATGTAGAAATACATAAGGTCTTATTGTAACTAATATTGAAGGAATACATTAGCTCTTATTGTAACTAATTATGTAGGAATAAATTAGGTCTTATTGTAAATAATGTTGTAGGAATACATGTGGTCTTATTGTAACTAATGTTGTAGGTATACATTAGCTCTTATTGTAACTAATTATGTAGGAATAAATTAGGTCTTATTGTAAATAATGTTGTAGGAATACATGTGGTCTTATTGTAACTAATGTTGTAGGAATACATTAGCTCTTATTGTAACTAATTATGTAGGAATAAATTAGGTCTTATTGTAAATAATGTTGTAGGAATACATGTGGTCTTATTGTAACAAATGTTGTAGGTATACATTATGCCTTATTGTAACTAATTATGTAGGAATACATAAGGTCTTATTGTAACTAATGTTGTAGGTATACATTATGCCTTATTGTAATTAATTATGTAGGAATACTTTAGGTCTTACTGTAACTAATTATGTAGGAATACATAAGGTCTTATTGTAACTAATTTTGTAGGAATACATTATGCCTTATTGTAACTAATTTTGTAGGAATACATTATGCCTTATTGTAACTAATGTTGTAGGAATACATTATGCCTTATTGTAACTTATGTTATAGGTATACATTATGCCTTATTGTAACTTATGTTGTAGGAATACATTATGCCTTATTGTAACTAATGTTACAGGTATACATTATGCCTTATTGTAACTAATGTTGTAGGAATACATTATGGCTTATTGTAACTAATGTTATAGCAATACATTATGCCTTATTGTAACTAATGTTGTAGCAATACATAAGGTCTTATTGTAACTTATATTGTAGGAATAAATTATGCCTTATTGTAACCAGTGTTGTAGGAATACATTATGCCTTATAGTAACTAATATTGTAGGAATAAATTATGCCTTATTGTAACTGATGTTTTAGCAATACATAAGGTCTTATTGTAACTAATGTTGTAGAAATAAATTATGCCTTATTGTAACTAATGTTGTAGGAATACATAAGGTCTTATTGTAACTTATTTTGTAGGAATACATAAGGTCTTATTGTAACTAATGTTGTAGCAATACATAAGGTCTTATTGTAACTAATTTTGTAGGAATAAATTATGCCTTATTGTAACTTATGTTGTAGGTATACATAAGGTCTTATTGTGACTAATGTTGTAGGTATACATTCTATTTATAAATATATCTAGATGTGAAAGATGTCACACATGTCGTCCAGGGAATGCATTCTTACATGTAACAAAATATCGGTCCAGTCATTTACTACAAGTGAATTGTTAAACAGTCCGTAATCTGCGTTCCTATAACATTAACGTTTGATCCAGTCAGTAACTACAAGTAAATTGTTACAACAAAGAAATTGTTAAACAGTCCGTAATCTGCGTTACATTAACATAAACGTTTGATCCAGTCAGTTGCTACAAGTAAATCATTAAAAAGTCCGTAATCTGCGTTTATATAACATAAAAGTTTGGTCCAGTCAGTTGCTACAAGTAAATTGAAGCATTACGTGTGCGAACATGTTTATTCACGTTACAGATGAATTCTGTAAAAGACTTCACCAGACAATGGGATAAACAAAGACATGTTGAGTTTCAAACAATAAGAATAAGCAGCATACAATTTAAAATTGAAATTAAATTATTTCTTGACCTCGATATCCAATTCACGTTCAACGTATGTCATGATAAGTGTGTGTTGGTGACGATATACTAGCTGATCGTGCCTCTGTATGGCAACCTGTTTTATATACTGGTCAGTGATAAGGTATGATCCAAAGGTGGAGGGACAGTGCGATCTCGCAGCTCTAGGAAAAACTCGTGGACACAGTAAAATAGAACTCACACAACATTGTCATTTAAATATTAGAAAAGTTACCTTACCCAAAGAATAAATGATATCTGGAATATTTAACAGTCTCCCACAAGAGGTTATTTCATCTCGCAACGTATTTGACTTTGAGAATTCTGGAAAGATCTTGAGTTGAAGTACGATCATACAGCACCTTTTTTATAGACTTATTTTATGTTTACCACATTGTATTTTAAATCATATTGATGTGGATATAGAGGCAGCAATGCCTTCGTCAGTATACGATCCTATTAAATCTTATCAAAGTTTACGGTCCTGCCTCATGTGTAATTGATTCGGACATTTCACAAAAATACTTACATTACGAGAGCTTTCTTTACTCAGAAATGCAAACAATGATATATCTATAGTTGTGAACTATTTTAGAGCTTATTGTATATAAAACAAAGCAAAGGGCAGAGTGAAATACTAAGGTAATAATTATTACATTACACTTGATACTATCTTTGTTTGTTGCGTTCGGCGGCAAGATTTTCCTTTTAACTGTCCGTATTATCATGGGACAAATTGAATCCCTCTCATTGCCGACTTTTCCCCCATATCGAGATTTATTCGAGAAGGAGCTTTTCAGGGCAGATAACAAAGGCCTTTCCAAGTCCTCAAATTTCTTGTTTACACATATTAAGTGGCGTTTTCAAAGCAACAAATTAAATATGCTCTTGAATTTGAAAACACTGATAGTATATACTCCTCTACAATCAAGACCATGACGGTCGATCTGCCATAAAGCTCCATGATAAGAGTGTCAATTTCAGTTTTACAAACCGGTTAGCTCTCCCTTTCTTGACAGTATCATCTCTACTCTCACTTACATCCCGGTGTTTATGTTCGCAGTTAATTCAGTATCCATGGGCTTGCTTTAGATACTACAATTCTGTGTATATTTTGAATGTTGACGGACAAACTTTCAACAGATGAAGACACGATTTCGTTAGGAAATACATTTCCTTTTTTTAAATGAATGTCGATTACTTTTGCTCATAAGGATGCCTTAGTGATTCTTTCTCGTTCCTTAACTTTCAGCATTATAGCATTTGTTACAACAATAAACAAAACTATACTGTTTAATTCGTAAATTAAGGACACGTTTATAACCGTACACACCAACAATCGTATAATCCACTTTACAGAGTGTCTAATGAATTATTCATACAAAAAACCTCGATTACATTTTGAAATAAATCATTTTAAAAGCATTAAGACCCTATGCTGATTATCTATTTCCACCATGTATGGACCCTCCCACTCAGTATATTGAATTTGTTTTGCTGAATAAATACACATGCATTGTTTTAATCTGGAGTGAGGGTAGGGAAATAACTTGAGCACCCTCTGTTTTTACAATCAATTGGCGAATACATAGAAACAAACAACAGCATTTTAATAGTTTGGAATATGAAACTTAGGTAAAGTCTAGCAGGTACACGTTACTACGGAAATACAGTTAAACATGCATCGGCAGCAAAAGCATCAAGGAATAGGCGTCCTTTGATTTTAATTTAATGTTAATTTTATTTATTTATTTTTTAAAGATATATGATAGAATGAATTGTATTCTTTGTTAACATGCATCTTTTGAAAACAAACCGATTATTTGTGGAGCAGTAAGTGGAACAATTAATCCTTTTCTGTGATGCAGCCTTGTCCAAAATATCATTTCCATAGTGTGTTTAAAAATGAAATATGTTAAAACGTGTTTTTATTTTTTTTCATTGCTCAAAGGTTAGGAAAATGGATTTAAATTTTGCATATAACATAATACAAATCGACCATAGAATTACAGAGTCAGATAAGCTGTCATTGTCCCTGACATGTTTGGTGACCTAAGAATTGGATATCTTTGATGAAAACAAATCTCCGTGATATGGTAGCTTTGCATTTGCGACACCTGGGGTCTAAAACGATGTGTTGTTTACCTGACAAACTATGTAATTTATCCATGAAAAAAATCACCAATGCTTTCCTTAGACTTAGATTATTTTGATACCACTAAGTAAACATTACCCATGGATCAAACAGGAGGTCATCAATTTGCCGTGAATATTTCTGTGACGTTACGGTAGGAAATCATTGTCCACCGAAATAATTTCTCCTCATTGTTTTTTTCATTTCTATGTACAATTTTAGTATGCGTTTATGACCCACGATGAAGTCAATGAAATATTTTAGCTTGATTATTTAATGGAATATGTTGGGTTGACAAAGGGGCCAATCGGTCTTGAAATGTTGCGACACGTTTAATACGTACACTGTGCGTGTAGAAAGTAAAACTTAGATATTTCAATAACATATTGTTACATCACCAACGAGATATATGACGTCTGGTTTTGAGAACTCAATATCAACAGAAATAAAGACGATATGGCGTTTACTACTTGTCGATAATAACAAAGCGTCGAATTCGTAGCTGAGAGTTCCAAATTTCTAATGATTCCAGCATTAGTCGAGACACGCTGATGCAGATAAAGAAAGGCTAAATGCCAGAAGAAAAGCCATAATATCAAAATATTATGCTAAAATAAAGGCTACAGCAGGAAGTCGCTTAAAAATGGTAAACAAACCCTTACTAATTTGTGTGTATATTTAAAGAGTTATTAAACCTTTGGCTGTGCTCAGTTGCCATTTTCAGTCAATCAAAAGTACAAAAATCAGTAAACATAAAAAAAATCTATTTACATGTAGTTCATATTTTTTGTGTGTGTTAAACAGTAAAAGTTGTTGCGATAATTGGTGTTAAGAGTACTCAGAACACAAGTTAAACATTAAGTATATTATATAAAAATATATGAACACTGAAAGATTGTGTGATATTTCGTTAATATGTTATATCATACTATGTTATAATGTTTGCATTATGTTATATGCAAATAGACAGCGCTTCAATTGAACTTTTCAAACCAATGGAAACTGCCTTATTCGACATTTGTTATGAAAGCAAAAAGGAACGTTCTATTTGTTGACGAGTCTGCATATACTTATTATATATAGATACACAATGTCAGAGCGAGTTCGTCGAAATTTTCACAAAGCTGCTTATAATAACTAAGTGAATACCTCTGAACTTTCCTAGAATCGTTAACACTAGCACATAATGTCACCCCTTTTAAACATAACGTATTTACAACTTAGAATTACATACACATCATACCGGACATACTGTCTTGAAAGAACTTAGCTGAAGCCAAACAAAGTATGCTTTGGCATGGCAATAGATAGCCCGAGTTTCCTCTGGCCCTGACAACAGACTTAGACAATTTGACAGATAGATGTCTGGTGTGGGGCCAGAGCGCACTCCTATATGAAAACGTGGAATTCTCCGACAACGTTTGGTGTCGGAGAGTTTTGAGGTGCTTACATAATGGATTATTTATTGATCCAAGTCCGCTCTAATTATCACCAACAGCTGCTAAATTCCGTCAGTAGAGTCCTCGGTTTTCAATAGTTCAAAATTTCCCACTTGAGGGAACGCCAATTTTTGTCGGTCAGGGGAGTGACTAATCAACAAGCCGTACTGCTCCGGACGGACCGAAAACAGATTATATCATTCTTATTTATAAGATTTCCGTACCGCCTCTTTTTGTTGATTAGTCACTTTCATGACCTACTAAAATGGCATTCGCTAAGGTGGGAAAGGACCTGTTACAGGAACAAAAGAATTTTGCCCACAAAGCAATTTAACCATTACTGGGTTATATTTGTAGCTCCCTAAGACACGACCCATGAGATATTTTTAAAAAAATAAAAAGGTCCCCAGGGCCTGTGCTATGAACTATTTATTGCCGCCTTCCAAAGGTGTACGACAGGGTTCACTTTTTTTGTCCAAAAAACTATCAAAACAATGTTTTACGCTATCAAATAATATTATATTATTTAAAGTAGGATCTGCTGCAAATTATGAATTCAAATATGTAAAAAAAACATTGCATAATAAAAAAGTTATAAAATCTTAAACTCTAAAAATGTTGGTATTTTCATTTACTTTTTTGCTACATCAATTGTTTTACGGAACTAAACACCAATTTCCGGTTGTTGTACACCAAAAATCTTTTAGTATTATTTAGTGCATTATGTTGAGATATGATAGTGAAAATTTCAGAAAATTTGAGAACCGGTAAATTTGTAATAAAAATGTCAACTTGTAGCAACGTCTATTTCCAATAAAATCCAACAACCTTATGACCTATAGTCATGTTTAATCATTTAACAATATGTCGCATCAATTTATCATCGCAACTGATCAAATTTTCATCAATAAGATCTGCTGCTCATGATGAGCCCAACTATAAAGATAGATGTTGCAAAATAAAAAAAGTTAAGCAGTCTCACACACATAAAAGTTTAGTATGTTATGTACATTTTTAGTTCTTTCGCATCTTTACGGAAGTGATAGACATATTTCCGGCTGTTGTACACCAACATACTTTGGATATTATTTGGCACATTATGTTGACCGACGATAGTAGAAATTTCGAAAAAATCGGTATGCGGTAAATGTGTCATCATAAGGATAATATGTTGTATGACCAATGTCAAAATAAATCGTCAATAACTACAGGTCAATGCGATTTTGGCTTGTGGTACATATCAGCTGAAGCTGGCACCTGGCTATATCACAGAACATCAGACAGATGGAGGTGATGATCAGATATGGGTGTACCAACATGCTGATGACCTTCTCCGAGGCTAAATACACTCTCGCCACAGGTCGCAGGCAAAATACAATGTCTGCATAGAGTTTGACCTACACGCATCAGAGGATCCTGTCAAGGCATACTATTGCGTGTGTCCTGCAGGAAAGAGAACATCGGGTATGTGTACTCATGTCGCATCAATACTGTATTATCTAGGATACTATGCACATTTAACAGATGCTAAACCGCTCCAGCCTTCAGCTCGCAAATTCAGAGACTGCATATTATGAATGCATTCAAAAAAGAAACATTATTCAATTATAGCCTTTGGCTGGGGTCGATCCCTGGATTTATCGACCCGAGAAAAGATATATTAACAGAGGCATTCCGAGGTTAATATATCTTTTCTCGGGTTGATAAATCCAGGTATTGACCGAAGTTAAATGCTTCAATTGTTTTATTATTTTAAGTAATGTAATAACTTTTAAGTAATGTATATGTACATTTACAGTAATGTAAGCAATCTGATTTTTTTTTTTAAAAAAAGCTTCGGAAGTGGGACGGTGCATTGTTTGGAGACACGTCATAATTCTATTTTTAGAAACACCCAGTCCTTAAACAAAAATCATGCGCTCCAAGTCAATATCAGTTTTCATCAATGGACACTCGATGCACTTCTGGCCAATTACTTGTCGGGAATAATATGAATAATAAGACCTAAGATTTAACTGAGAAAGGAGAAATTCAGAAAAAAAATTGAATGATCAATTTTGGCTATGTGTTGTCAAATAAAAAACCAACAACAGTAAAAACAACAATCCAGTAATGGTTAAATTGCTTTGTGGGCAAAATTCTTTTGTTCCTGTAACAGGTCCTTTTGAACTATTTAAAACCGACGACTCTACTGACGGAATTTAGAAGCTGTTTGGGATAACTAGAGCGGATTTGGATCAATAAATAATCTATGTATCGATATATGTGAGGTATGTGTTGTGTCATAGTCGATAATTGGTTGTCAGCACCTCAAACCTCTCCGACACCAAATGGTGTCAGATAGTTCCACGTTTTCATATAGCAGTGTGCTCTGGCCCCATACCAGCGATCTATCTAGTGTCTAAATCTGGTGTCAGGACCAGAGGAAACTCGGGCTAGACAATATACCTGATTAATATGAATGGTTTAAACTTAACGGGAAGAGTTGTATGAATCTGTATTGAAGGTGCATGTAAATAACTACACAGCAAGGGGATGTTTAAAACGGATGTTTTTATCTAAACCACAATCCCCGGTCTCACATGTAACCACAGACCCAGAACCGAACTACACCGAACTACAAAGCGACCTCCACTTTTATCACAACACGACAAAACTGTTTTATTGTTATGTCTAAACTAACCGAAGGTAATAGGCTCACACGGTTCTACATTACACTGTGTAGATGTAATCTGATAAGTAAATACATGTATACATATTTCGGTTTAGTGAGTTTGAGGTATTGAACAACTGACAGTTGATATGTATTATTATAAAATCTTTTGTTACAAGTATTATGTTCGGTCTTTTGATTCATTTACAATGACACATACGTGCGAATTTCGTGGTGTCTTCAACGCTATGTTGTATATACCATGGTGTATATATTGTTGTGTATTTTATTTGAGAATCGCATAGGTGCTATTGTACAGTAACTAAAACACGTGAATACAAAACGTGTTCCTCCTTCCGCATAATGACACATACGTGTGAATTATTATATATCCTATAATTCAGTCACCCACACGTGTTGAAAACATATGATGTCTTTGTGTGTACGATATATATACTACTAGCCGTACAAAGGCTATATCCTGCACCAACCTATATCCGATCCCACCCTCTATATCTGCATTGCATGCGCCATATCATTATGTCTAACGCAATTAAGGTTGCAAACAATTAAATCTCAGCCATCAATTTCACTCAAATTGTATTATTGCTTTATATTTTCATGCTGAACTGGAACATTCACATAATACAAGATATGAAACTTAAACCATTACCCTCTCCATAGCCTCAACGTATCTACCCCGGACCCATACCGGCCCTCCGGCCTGCTGTCCCTCAAGCTAATCTGAATCCGAGTTAGATAGACATGATAGAATGTAACTAACCATTAATTATGTAATTTACATATAAAAGAGTTTTTTTTCTAACATCGCATATCAATTATCAATATCAATGATCGAGATAATTAAGTAGCTGCTATCTTGTAGCAAAAGTGAAGCCATCATCTAATTGAAAATCACCAACATTGAACCGATTTTAAAGTTGTACCATTGTAAAGATCGCATCACGTTTTGATTAATGAAAGTATTAACTCCAGGCAACTAATGCGCACCATAGAATATGTTCGTAGCTACCTGCGTACTACCGTAGACGCTGTCAAAATGAAGGTCAATCCCTCAATACCGCAAATGCGAGCCAAACATGGCATACATAGCAGTATGAAGTTTAAAGAAATCAAATTTGTGTAACAACTATTAAAATAAACGTGTGCGTCAAAACGTCAAATAGTACCGCCCAAACACGCCAAACAGTATCAAGCAATGCCAAAGCAACGCCAAACAAAGCAAAACATAGCAAACCAACGTCAAAAATTTAACGCAAAACGACGCCAAAGAGAATGTAATTTTGCGTTAGGAAGTGAGAAATTTGAACAATAAAATTGTGTGACACTTTCGTTGAAAAATAACATTTGCTCTAAATTTTCTAAAAACATAACAAAAACAAACAAAAAAAGCAAATAAATATGCTGTAAAAACACATGAGATGAGTACGTGAGATGAATATTCCGGAAATTCAAACAGGACACATTTTTTTATTAGAATACGATGCTAAGTGTCCTCGCACTGCAAAGTTGATAAGGTACTCTTATGCATTAAGTCGAAATATCCATAATGTCGTGAAACTAGTCCGCCAGCAAGATAACCTAATAAAATGTATTGCCGAAGCCGAAAGCGCGATGACGTCATGAAAACTAGCGGAACGGCTAGATACAGCGTAGCAATAATCTAACAGAGTCACAGACTCGAGCTCGTCATGACAACTAGTACGTCGGGTAAGTAGCGTTATCTAACATAAGTGGAAAACTCAACTAAACCCCTGAAGAGAGAAAACGTAGTGTCTCCGCTGAGCGGTAAGATCAAAGCTTAATGGTCCAGGCAACGCTTAGTGGTTCACTCTTCTTCGCCGAAGTAATTAAATTGACAAACAGTCCGTTACTAATATATTAACAACATTGCATTAAGATATATTCACTGAGGGTAAATGGTAATAAAATGAAGAAAAAAAGACAGTTTATTGTTGAAACAAAGAACAAACACTTTCGTAATATAAATTAAGCGTTCTTGTCCTATGGGATCCTGATATGCTACTACTTTGCTTGCATTTTGCGGCGATTCAGTAAATTGAGACCATTTCGTGAAGGTGACTACAATGTAGTACTCTTTTATCTTGTCTGTAGATTTCATTCATTCATCTGGACTGTCAGAGATAACTAAAGACTACAATGATAAGAATTCTTGATAATTACAGTGAATTTGTCCGAGGGACGCCCAACAAAGTCATCAGATTATCGGGAAGGAAAGGGACCTTCCAGTTTAGTTGTTGATGGAAACGATTCCGACTTGTTAAACGATCCGAATAATGCAGCCATCCCACAATGTCTGTACACCATAAAAAACCAGAAAACCACCTTCTGGCAGGTTGATCTTGAGCAAACGGTCGTAATAGATCATGTGGAAGTCATATTCAGGAAAGGAGGAAATGACCAGAATACGCGTAAGTGATTATAATTGTATTTAAGTTTGATTTGTTTGTCTTGATATGACATTAATTTTAAATTTGATAAAAAAATGAAGTGATGGTTGGTATTATTATCTGAGTCTAGCTCACGTTGACAGAACTTTAATAACAAAAACGAGGTGTTTGAAGATTTATTGTTTTGTATACATTCAAGTATTTTGCTTTGAAAGTTTTAGATCATTTTTCGAAAATAAAACACTTTGAAACCATATTCTTTAAGATTTCTTGCATGGTAATCTCTCTTGATAATTCAAATGAAACGCACTGAAGAAAACAAAAAGCAGGAAAATTACTGACCCTTTATTATATACGATAATAAAGAGTCTTGAATAGCCACAAATAAGAAAAATCGACAAAGCATATGAAAATAAAAAATAAAATGTTGTTTCAATAATAGAACCAATATTGTTTTATTTTACAATATCAGTTAATGATGTCATTGAAAATAATGTTTCATTTCGTTTAACCATTGTTACCACAGATCAAACACGTCGGAATGGATACTCCATCATTGTGACGGCGTCTTCCACATATCTACCCATTACACAGGCCGACATTTGTTACAGTGACACGAACCCTGCACTAAGTAGTGCAAACCACGAAAACCAGTCCTGTAGTAACATAGGACGTTACGTAACTTTGTACAACCAAAGGGAGACACTCTCTGGATCAGACTATAGTAACAATGCAGTTCTGGAATTGTGTGAAGTCAAGGTAATGGGTAAGTTATCAAACCTTATTGATATTTATATTCAACCTACATTTTCAAAGAATCATCATGTTTACTCGTACGATTTACGATTAATTTGCAAGGACGATGCGGAACTGATACACTTTCATTATATGAAGAAGTAATATACAAATTTCAATCCTAGAATCATATTAAAAACTACTAAAATACAAAGATAATTTGCTGCATGCTTTTATACACTGTGGAATGCAATGGGTTTTTTTTTAATGGGGAGACAGGGCAAATACATCTCAAAGATGTGTAAGTGAGACGTTTTTTTTTTACATATCGCTTGTATGCAGATACTTGTCTTTTGAATTTCATTTTAGTGATAGTATTGATAGAATTTTCATAAATATGTAATACTGGAATTAACCATATCTTTTGTATCTTTGTACGGTTAGCATATGTTAGAAACTCATCAGGAATTCTTTACTATTGTTTATATTTTTCGAGATCCACTTAACGTGCTATGAAGGAATACATTGTGTCTTTAAAATAGTAGTTTAGTTATAATTAGTTATAATTGTTTGACATATTGGTTTTTACATAACATTGAAAATTGGTTTTCAAGCATTCGTATCGACTCCATCACTTAACGATAATCTCATGCTTTGACAGTGTTCTGATATTTGCTTAATATTACGAATGCTGAATTAGGTCCCTAGACTATTCATATTATAAGATTGCACACAATCATAAATGTACTGATAAATGAAATATAAAACCGAAACTTTGTATCGACATCTACATTTTAACAGCTCCACCCAGATGTAATAGCATATCCACACAATGTAACAGGATTGTTTTATCATTACTGGTGACGCAATTAATGTGTCAGTTATGAGTTTTGTGTAGAAGCCAATTACCAGTAGCTCCCATTAAGGATGTACACCTCTGAGAAGTCAAATATTTCTGGTATTCAACTTTTTGTTCTCATATGCATTTCCGAAAACAGGGAGTTAATTGTATAGCAGAAAATGAAAAAAGAATCATATGAGCGGTCAAAGATACCAATTTGACAGAGTATGTGATTTTAAGTGAATTTTGACAAATTCATACAATATCTTCTAAGTGCTATCAGATATGTATTAATGTTTGTAGAACTGACAAAAATAGTATTTTCTTTTAAATTATGAAAATGAAATTTCTTTAACTTATCTTTTTAACACAGAAAAGCAGTTTAAGTTACCCCCTACCCCTTATTTTTCAATGACAAAATACTATTTTTTTCACCATTTGTTTGAAGATTTAACGCTTGATATATAAAGTTCTGATATTGGTTTTTTTAATTATTCTGCTGATCAAAAGAAAATAGACTTCTCTTTCTAAAACAGCATTAAAAATGGGGGTCCGTATGCTTTTATTATTTTATTTTATTTTTATTATTTGTGTTATTTTTCACCATTTTGGGGTCAAAAGTCAAAAGTGCTTTAGTGAAACTAAATATTTAAAAACAAATGCCAACAAATGTATTATTTTCCACTTTATAGCATATCATGTTCATTAAAATGAACTTGATACAATTAAAAAAGTCGACACACTGGCTTTTAAAATTGAACATACTTTGTTAAATATTACAAAAAAAACTTACACGAAATCAAAAACAGACTTCAACGTGATTAAAATCTCAGATAAGTACATCCTTAAGACGACCGTAATTTCTGGCTCCATTAAAATTGTTACTCACTTTATCCATGTGTTAATTTTGTCATTTCCTATAGTTTTCTGTGTAAAAATGACTAATAATCCAGCAAGTAGGTTTACCGTGCTACACATGGGTAGTTTTCCAGTTGTTGTCTTCTACCTTTTCTTTGAAGTGGTTTTTTGTAGTACGAAGGGCTAGTTATTCATGTGTTATCTTCTGCCTTTTCTTTGGAGTTGTTTTTTTGTATAACGAAAGGGCTAGTTATTCATGTGTTATCTTCTACCTTCTCTTTGGAGTTGTTTCTTGTGTTACGAAGGGCTATAGTTATTTATTTTTATCTTCTACCGTTTCTTTGGTGTTGTTTTCCGAGTTAAGAAGGGCTTTTTATCCAGCCTGGAGCTATGTGCTATGTTGCAAAGGGCCAGTAATCCATGTGCTATTATCTAACATTACGTTGAGTATTCCAGACGTTATTTCCTTTGTAATTCCTTGAAGTGTTCTCTATGATAAGATGTCACGAATTAACGATGTTATCTTATGTGTTGTTCCTGGACATGCCTGCTGTATGAAGGAGAAATAGTTACTCGGGTTTTATCTTTGGCCTTTCTCAAATCTCTTCTGGAAAATGATGAACTTGTGTGAAATGTGTTATATCATCTATCATTCATATTGTTGTATTTAGGCGATATATCCCGTGTTTCGGCAATTAATATGTCAGGTGTTATCTCCCCTACCATTCCATGAAGCCTTTCGAGCTGAGTAGTATTTTAGAAATCACTGAACTAAACATACAACATAGAAAGTGTATCATTGTAATGAGGACCGTTGCAAGCGATACATATTAAATAAACCAGACCACATGATAATCTAAGTACATTAGTTAATTCTATTTCAACTATAACTTTTTTCTTCTTCCTCATTTCCTACTCCTTCTGATGACTCACCTAGGGTTGGTCATAACAGTCAACATTTACTAAGTCACTACAAACATCAAGTTTGGCATATATTATGTTTACCACCTGCTGTTTCCTCCATTTATGAAAATCTATAAATATAACCCAAAAATGACGAAATGCCGTAAACTTACGGGTGGCCGTTGAATTTATTATTAATCGTCCATATTACTTACAAATATTTTTAATGTAATTGCGGCCCAGGAAAACCGCAAATCTACGAAGAGAAAAAATATATTTTAAAGCATCATTTTTCAATCGGATCTGACGCCAAAAATAAATTTTTGAATTTTAAACAGGAAGTTGTAAGACAGAAGTAGGCTGTGTGATGTAGTATACATTTTTTAATAATTTAATATACGTAATCTTAGACGAGACATATTGAAATACACATTAATACATGTTGAACACAGGTTGTCCTAAAACAAAACATGGCCCAAACTGTGCAGAAGACTGTCCAGCACACTGTACCAACAATCTATGCTACCCCGGAAATGGAATCTGTATGCGAGGTTGTGAACAAGGCTACACCGGATCCACGTGTGACAAACGTAAATAACTTGTTTCTTTATTTACATAAAGACAGCGGAAGGTCTCGAAACGAATACAACAATGATGCTTTCAATCTCAGTATTTCATATTCTTATTTATAGATTGATCGTTTGGTAAAACAGGTTGCTGTAAATAACCGTATGGCAGTTAAGCTTTCAAACTTCATGGTACACTGTGTTTATATAAATGAAGCGTATATATGTATAACTATTATTTCATAATATCAGTACAGTTAATCATTAAGAGAAAAGACATGTGGGAAACATTACTTAACTAAGTTAGTATCCCAACTTCTCACCACCAGTCTTAGTACAGTTATATCATGGTTATAATCATACTGTGACACTGTATACTCAATAAGCGGAATAAATGGAAAGTTGATTTTCACGAATTCAAAAGATATTTTTATCAATCTAGAACATTCTACAAATAATTATTCTGTCCTAACATTTTTGGACAATACGTTTTTGAGTTCGGTGGCAAGGTTTTCAAGTAGACTGTAGACATTCTTTTTGGAACAATCTGTGCCTTCTTTGGGCTGATTCGTTTTTGTTTTCATTGAAACTAAATTCGTTGATTCGCAGACAAGTCCTTTAACTTCACATAAAGATGTGCAACGATGTGCTGTTTTTGAATAAAAACACATGTATTGACTAGATCTATCGTATATACCCTCCTGTGCTGGTAATCAATAACTCAACCGACTCCTTTTCTTAAGCCCCCTTCATCGATCTATACTTGCAACATGACCACCAGGGACGACTTATAACCGCTAATTTATCTAATATTCTTTCGATAGGAAGTTTATGTATTTGTCAACATTCAATCACTTTGCTGCTTTTTAACGGGGTTGTATATAAAATCTGTCATTGAGGAATTACACATATCTTTTGACAGACAAGTATTCCATTTTTTGTCTACTGTTGTTGGTTTATTTTTGAAAAAGTGGAAGATTGTAAAAGATCCATCGAAAAAGGAAATTTTGAGTCGACGTCACAATCATACGTCGCCTTTGATTTGTGACGTCACAAAAAGTTCTATAAATGCCACTGTAACGATAATATAACTTTCTATCAACTTAATAATAGTCACTGTTAAAATGTCCTATAGGTTAATCAATCCAGTACACATTGTCGGTACAATCGCTGAAAGTCACCTTCAACTGGTATAACAACGTTACGTCATATTGTCATTAGGATTTGATTTAGAATCAGTAAAGCAATATGAGTTATACATTCATCGGCAGTATCCTTCGTTATGAAATTCCAAAAAGTACATTGAATATCGGGTAAGATATGCATTGCTGTGGTGGCCGAGAGGTTAGGATTTATGACCATCTATGATTATTAGCCTTGCACCACTGGGGGCCACGGGTTCGAGGCCTACGTGGGCCAGTTCCTAGCTACTGACTGAATACCTTGGTTTGTTTCTCCGGGTATTCCGGTTTTCATGCAGTGTTAAATGACCATAGCTGTTGAAAGGATGTAATACATCATAACACATTACCTACATGTACTTATTGAGAAGGAACCTGGTGCATTATTTATGTCATTGCAATTTCACTCAAACTTTGTTGAGAGAGAGAGAGAGAGAGAGAGAGAGAGAGAGAGAGAGAGAGAGAGAGAGAGAGAGAGAGAGAGAGAGCAAAAATATACTCTATTCACTCTATTCATTTAGGGAAAATGGTAATAAAATGAATATGTTACAGTTTATTAGTTGAAAATTTTAAAACAAAGTAAAATATTTTTCGTTAATAAAGTAAGCAGTCAAGATTCAACAAATTGTGACTATTAAGTGAACCTTCAGAGAAGACTAGGGACTACAGTGATGAAAATGCTTATTCTGTATATTACAGTGAATTTGTCCGAGGGACGCCCAACAAAGTCATCAGATTATCGGGAAGGAAAGGGACCGTCCAGTTTAGTTGTTGATGGAAACGATTCCGACTTGTTAAACGATCCGAATAATGCAGCCATCCCACAATGTCTGTACACCATAAAAAACCAGAAAACCACCTTCTGGCAGGTTGATCTTGAGCAAACGGTCGTAATAGATCATGTGGAAGTCATATTCAGGAAAGGAGGAAATGACCAGAATACGCGTAAGTGATTATAATTGTATTTAAGTTTGATTTGTTTGTCTTGATATGACATTAATTTTAAATTTGATAAATAAATGAAGTGATGGTTGGTATTATTATCTGAGTCTAGCTCACGTTGACAGAACTTTAATAACAAAAACGAGGTGTTTGAAGATTTATTGTTTTGTATACATTCAAGTATTTTGCTTTGAAAGTTTNTTTTACAATATCAGTTAATGATGTCATTGAAAATAATGTTTCATTTCGTTTAACCATTGTTACCACAGATCAAACACGTCGGAATGGATACTCCATCATTGTGACGGCGTCTTCCACATATCTACCCATTACACAGGCCGACATTTGTTACAGTGACACGAACCCTGCACTAAGTAGTGCAAACCACGAAAACCAGTCCTGTAGTAACATAGGACGTTACGTAACTTTGTACAACCAAAGGGAGACACTCTCTGGATCAGACTATAGTAACAATGCAGTTCTGGAATTGTGTGAAGTCAAGGTAATGGGTAAGTTATCAAACCTTATTGATATTTATATTCAACCTACATTTTCAAAGAATCATCATGTTTACTCGTACGATTTACGATTAATTTGCAAGGACGATGCGGAACTGATACACTTTCATTATATGAAGAAGTAATATACAAATTTCAATCCTAGAATCATATTAAAAACTACTAAAATACAAAGATAATTTGCTGCATGCTTTTATACACTGTGGAATGCAATGGGGATTTTTTTAATGGGGAGACAGGGCAAATACATCTCAAAGATATGTAAGTGAGACGGTTTTTTTTACATATCGCTTGTATGCAGATACTTGTCTTTTGAATTTCATTTTAGTGATAGTATTGATAGAATTTTCATAAATATGTAATACTGGAATTAACCATATCTTTTGTATCTTTGTACGGTTAGCATATGTTAGAAACTCATCAGGAATTCTTTACTATTGTTTATATTTTTCGAGATCCACTTAACGTGCTATGAAGGAATACATTGTGTCTTTAAAATAGTAGTTTAGTTATAATTAGTTATAATTGTTTGACATATTGGTTTTTACATAACATTGAAAATTGGTTTTCAAGCATTTGTATCGACTCCATCACTTAACAATAATTTAATTGCTTTGAGAGTGTTCTGATATTTGCTTAATATTACGAATGCCGAATAAGGTCCCTAGACTATTCATATTATAAGATTGCACACAATCATAAATGATTAATGAAATATAAAACCGAAACTTTGTATCGACATCTACATAATAACAGCTTCACCCAGATGTAATAGCACATCCACACAATGTATCAGGATTGTTTTATCATTACTGGTGACGCAATTAATGTGTCAATTATGAGTTTTGTGTAAAACCCAATTACCAGTAGCTCCCATTAAGGATGTACACCTCTGAGAAGTCAAATATTTCCTGTATTCATTATTTTTTCTCATATGCATTTCCGAAAAAGGGAGTTATCTTATCTGTTGTTCCTGGACATGCCTGCTGTATGAAGGAGAAATAGTACTTCGGGTTTTATCTTTGGCATTTCTCAAATCTCTTCTGGGTAATGACGACCTTGTGTGAAATATGTTATATCATCTGTCATTCATATAGTTGTATTTAGGTGATATATCTCTGTCATTCCCTGGCGATACATCCCGAGATTAGTATATCAGGTGTTATCTCCCCTGACATTTTATGGAGCTTTTCGAGCTGAGTAGTATTTTAGAAACCATTAAACTAAACATACAATATAAAACGTGCCACATGATAGTCTAAGTACATCCAGCCGATGCTGGATTTTGCACATGCTTAAAGTAAACTTTTTTACAAAGTACCATGCTGATATTGATCATTTTTGACAGTATAGTGGATTATCCGTTACACATTTTGCAGGTAGTCTATCCAAAATGAATATTATGATAACGTAGTCTTAAAGACACAGCAGCCCGGCAAACATGAATGCCATATTGTATAAGTGACATTAAATAACATTTCAAACAAATAGTCCGATAGAAATATCTTTGCCATCCTTAAACTCTTTTGGTTTTTTTTTTTTTTTTTTACACTTTTCGTACATTGACAGACAACTCATTTAATTGTATTAGTTATATCTATTTCAACTAAAAGTTTTTGTGACCTCTCTACAGTCAATTGTTGGACAGACGTAAGTTGTGTAATGTAGCTTATTTATTATTTTATGATTCAAGTATATTATCTTAGACGAGATATACTGGAATACACTTTAATGCATATTCAACACAGGTTGTCCCATAAACAAACATGGCCCAAACTGTGCAGAAGACTGTCCAGCAAACTGTACCAACAATCTATGCTTCCCCGGAAATGGAACCTGTATGCAAGGTTGTGAACCAGGCTACACCGGATCCACGTGTGAAAAACGTAAAAAAAACTTGTTTCTTTATTTACATAAAGAAAGAGGAAAACCATAAAACGAATATACTGATCATACTTTCAATCTCAGGTTATTTATTCTTATTCATAGATTGATAGTCATAACCGTGGAAATAACCGTATGGCAGTTAAGCTTTCACAATCTCATGGTACGTGTTTATATAAATGAAGCGTGTATATGTATAACTATTAAGAGAAAAGACATTTGGAAAACATTACTGAACTAAGTCATTATCCTAACTTCTCACTTCAAGTCTAGGTACAATTAAATCAGGGTTACGCCATATTGTGACACTGTATACTCAGGAAAAGGAACAAATTGAATGTTGATTGTCAAGAAGTCAACAGATCTTTTTATCAATCTAGAATATCCTCGTCTTCAAGTATTTCTTCTGTCCAAACATTTTTGGACACTATATTTGCTGAGTTCGATGACAAGGTTTGGAAGTAGACTGTAGACATTCCTTTTGGAACAATATGTGCCTTCTTTGGGTTGATTTGTTTTCATTGAAACTAAATTAATCAGTTCAAATAAGTGACCATAGCTGTTAAAAGGATGTAATACCCCCCAAAAAAAATAAAATAAAAAAAATATGATCTTTGTTTCAGTTTTAATGATGAACTCAGCTCCCGTTACAACCTCGTGTTGTATATATGCTAACCTTTTCTCTTAGTGTGATGTCTTCTTATTCACATCATACCACATAAAACCTTCATGTAATCATTAAGAAAGAACCTGTACAATGCACAACATATTGTATTTATATCACTGCAATTTCACTCCATCTTTGTGTGAGTGGAATACATTTACATTGTGTACATATCTGGACATTTTTTATTCCGCAACGTTGCTGTTGAAAATGATCCCCGTATAACAATGGTTTCAGCGTGTGACGATTACTACTTCGGACAAGACTGCGCTTCGGAATGTTTCTGTAAGAACGCAACATGTGACAACGTGGGAGGCAAGTGTCCTCCTGGAGGATGTGATCCTGGATACAATGGGACATCATGCAGCACGGGTAACTATCGTAAACGTCTAATTGAACTGATACAAACAACATTACATTTTACCGACCCTGGCTACTCTATAAACGTCTAATTGTACTGATACAAACAACATTACATTATAGCGACCCTGACCACTCTGTAAACGTCTAATTGTACTGATACAAGCAACATTACATTATAGCGACCCTGACCACTCTGTAAACGTCTAATTGTACTGATACAAGCAACATTACATTATAGCGACCCTGACTATTCTGTAAACGTCTAAT
>NW_018479762.1:29030-40205 GCF_002113885.1 Mizuhopecten yessoensis | reverse complement strand
ACGTTTGATTCCTCCCTTACGTGATGTCTTCTAATCTAACGTTTGGTTCTTCCCTTACGTGATGTCTTCAAGCAGTTTCTGTGGCAACAATGAGCTAGTCTTTAGGATGCCCTGGGAGAAACTGTCTAAAATCTCCAGTTTTGGTCCTTGTGATGACTCAGGTTCAGAATCTTCTGCATCATCATCAGAGTCCAGTATAAGTCTGCAACAATAATATAACCTGATTTATAGAATGGCTTTAGACTTCAGGTCAGAGCTGTATCTCATTTATAGAATGGCTTTAGACTTCAAGTCAGAGATGTATCTGATCTACAGAATGGCTCTAGATTTGCTACAGTATAAACAGCTGTATGACTACAAAAGTGAGAACCGAAAAATAATTGTTCCTAAGGCATATTGATATACTTTGTTACTGAGTTTGAGCTTCTTTTGTAAAGAATATTCTATATTTTACATTTGCAGTTGTTCTGACAGGCCCCTAATTTGAAGTTGTTCTGACAGGCCCCTAATTCTTGCATCACACAGCTGTATTTGATTGTTCCTGTACGACTCTTTTATAAATAGACTGTTTGTTAAACCTCATCCTGAGATATATATACTTGTCCTTTGTGTCACTCTTCAAGGTCCATATAAACATACTCAGCAAAACAAGAGGCCCAGAGGGCCTGTATCGCTCACCTGGATATCTAAGCAATCATGGCAAAATATTCTCCAAATAAGATCCAAGGGAATGGGCCAGACCCCAAGGCCAATCCTTGTAGCATATCTTTATTAGATTTTTCATGCCCAGCAATTTTATGTATGGTTATGTGATGGGGAACTCAACTGCTTCCAAGCTGTGACTCAGAAACTAGGTCCCTAGGGTTGTGGCCAGACCCCAGGATCAATTCTAATATCATGACTGCATTCCTCTCTTTATGCCCAGCATTTGTATATACAGTTTGGGATGGGGATCTCAACCGTTTCAAAGTTATGACCCACAGACTATGTCTCCAGTTCAAGGGTGGGGCCAGACCCCAGGGCCATCCTGGAAGCATATGCACATTCTTCTCTTTATACTGAGCAATTGTATATATGGTTATAGGGTGGGATCTCAACCATTTCCAAGTAATAAACTATTTTTGGCCCCAACCTTTCGTGAATCCTCGCATCCCATGAATGTTTCGAACAAAATATGATTGATATCCAGTGCATAGTTCTACAGAAGAAGTCGTTTATAGCACTATAGCCAAATTGACCCCTTTTGGCCTCACTCCTCAGCCCCCTGAGGGGTCAGCCCTACCATTTGTACAACTTTGAATCCCCACTACCTAAGGATGCTTCCAGTCAAATATGGTTGGTATCCATCTCTTAGTTCCAGAGAAGAAGTCGCTTAAAGTAATATAGCCAAATAACCATTTTTGGCCCCACTCCTCCGTCCCCTGGGTGTCAGCTCGCCTCACCATTTGTACAATTTTGATTCTCCACTACCTAGGAATGCTTCCAGTCAAATATGGTTGATATCCATCTCTTAATTCCAGAGAAGAAGTCGCTTAAATCTGACAGTGCAAGTTAACAAGCTTTCAATTAAGATTAAATCATTTTTCTTTTTTTTTCAAAATATTGTTTTCTGGTTTTGAGATCTTCCCCATCTCTTCCGACTTTCGTTTCCAAGGAAGTGCCGACATTTTAGTTTGTTCTTGCTTGGTTGGTAACAAGAACAGGTCTAGCTGGGTATAAAAAGCGCATTACCTGTTAAACCGGTTATCATTCTACAACTGACCGTCTGGCGATTCAATGCACCGCGCACTCTGATCGGCAAACAATATTAAAAAATCAGACACACTCATTTTGAAGACTTTGAAACACTGGTTTTTGCCAAGCTGGTTACTACTTATGGCACATTCTTGAAAATTTTGTGTCCAAATTAGTAATTTATTCCGCCTCTGACAAAAATGTAGCAATTTCATTGGCTGGCGCAAACCTCATACAAACCCGTATTATGCTACCTGCAGGGGGTTTATTTTCCGTATTACCCCTCTGTGGAGCCTCACTATCATGCCGTCATGACGCCATGTTTTTGTGACGTCACACCGACTGCAGACAACGTAAACAAACATGGCGGCGAGGTTTGCTTCAAGAAACGATGATGAAATCAAGAGAATTAGGACAGATCTATTTTCTCGCAACACACATAAAAGCAACAAGAGATCGCAACAACACTAAAGGCCTACTTAACGGAGAAACAGCAACCATCCAATTTCGAAGCGTTCGACAAAGTCGCACTAAATGAGACGCTGTCCCACTTTTACATTGACCTCCGGAAACCGGACGGGGAAATGTATAAGACAACCAGTGTGGAAAACATTCGCCACTCACTGAACAGGTACTTGCAATCCCCACCATTCAACAGAAAGTTAGATATTATCAAAGATGATGAGTTTCGCGACGCAAATTTCAACTTTAGGGCAATGATGGCCCAACTGAAGCGAGGGGAAAGGGTCCATCACACATTATCCTGCCATTTCTGACAAGGATTAGGGCAGGCTGTACAACTCTATTGATCTTAATACCTCCACTCCTTCAGGATTACTGAACAAACTTCAGATGGACATACGTTTATACTTCTTTCGCCGAGGAGCCGAAAACATGTGCAAGATGACCAAGTCAACCTTCTGTGTAACAAGAGGCCCATGGGCCTTAACGATCACCTGACATCCGATTCAAATTAGGACTGTCATCCAGGGGCCAATTCATACTTTTCGTCGGTCCGAGTGATCTTGCTGCATCGTCCATTAATTTTTCGTTGTGAACACAATAACTTCAGTAAATATGAACTGATTTTGATGAAACTTTGTATGGAGCTTTGTATCAATGAGATCTTAGATGAGTTTGAATACCGGACCAATTTGACCATAACTTACATAGTTATTCCCCTTGGTAATTCCATTATTGTTGGACCCTGTGAACAAGATAACTGAAATAAATGGGTGTGACTCCAATTCTGACCCAAGGGGTCTGTTTTGAACAAACTTGGTAACTGTATGTCTTCTGCTCTTGGTTAAAAGAAACAAGTAAAAGCGTAAATCAATGATTTATTAAATAAGGCACAAAATTTTAATAGCACCTAGTTAGTAGCAAAAATGCATCATGAATGAAAAGGTGTACCACATGAATTTACATCTATTCTTGTGTAATGTCAATCAACATCACAGGGACAAATAATAATATAATGACAAAGGGCAATAACTCTGCAGGTTAGCGTCAAATAATTACCGGACAAAGTTTCATTGAACTCCGTCAACATTTATTCAAGTTATCGTGTTTACAAGGTCCAATAATAATATAATTACAAAGGGCAATTACTCTGTAAATTATTGTCAAATAATTCCCAGTTTCGAACTCATCCGAGATTTTACTGATATTAGGCTACATACAGAGTTTCATCAAACTTGGTCGATATTTACTCAAGTTATCGTGAACACAAGGTCCAATACAAAATAGTGTAATAATATTATTACAAAGGGCAATAACTCTGTAAGTTACTGTCGAATAATTCTGATTTTCCAACTCATCTGAGATCTTATTGATATAAGGCTGCATACAAAGTCTCATCAAACTTGGTTGATGTTTACTTAAGTTATCGTGTTCACAAGGTCCAATAACAATATTACAAAGGGCAATAACTTGTAAGTTACTGTCGAATAATTCCCATTTTCGAACTTGTTCGAGATCTTATTGATATATGGCTGAATACAAAGTTTCATCAAACTCGGTTAACATTTACTGAAGTTATCGTGTTCACAAGGAAAAGTTAACGCACGACGGACAAAAGACTATCACAATAGGTTACCATGACCAATGGTCAGGTAACCTTAAAATTGACGGAACCACAGCACTAAAATATGTCAGTAAAGAAATGGATGAACTTACTAAAAATCACAGGGAAACAGATAAAGAAAACATAGGTGGATTTATGCCCGAGCTCCCCGGAAACTCCATGTGCCCAGTGTCGTCGTACGAAAAGTATGTAGAAAAATTAAATGTCAATTGCAACAGTCTATGGCAGCGTCCACGGGATTCCTTCTGTGACCAGGACGAGGGCTGGTACTGTAATACACCAGTTGGCGAGAAGACATTGGCAGTGTTCATGTCAACCCTCAGCAAGGACTGTAAGCTGTCGCAGAAATACACCAACCACAGTATCCGTGCCATGGGAGCTACACTTCTATCAAAGAGCCAGTTTGGGGCAGCTCAAATAATGTCAGTCACAGGTCAGTATCCGTGCCAGGGGAGCTACACTTCTATCAAAGAGCCAGTTTGGGGTCAGCTCAAATAATGTCAGTCACAGGTCAGTATCCATGCCACGGGAGCTACACTTCTATCAAAGAGCCAGTTTGGGGTCAGCTCAAATAATGTCAGTCACAGGTCAGTATCCACTTTAAAAGGAGAAAACCCATGAGATTGTCTAATTGTTTACAAATTCACAATGTTTCACAAATTGAGTACTGTTTGGTATGCATGATGGAAATTTAATAGCAATCAGTTTTTTGTTTTGTTTTTTTAGGTCACAAGTCGGTATCATCATTGGTCATGTATCAGCGAGTGGGAGATTCGGAGAAACTAGCCATGGGTCATTCCATTGGGCTGCATGTTCACCAGGCAGCACAGAACGCCATAACTGCTCCATCTACAGACTTACTCGCCCTTCCTGTGCCTACTCTGACTCATGTTATGGCTGCTCCCCCAGCTCCAGCAACAACGGCATTTGTACCAGTTGTAGACGTACAAGGTATGTAATTTACTGCAGGGATTATTTATGGCACTCTGACAGTCGATTGTCGTGAAAATGTAAGATTCTATTAGCACATTTTCGAAGTTTTAATGATATTTTTTAGGACAAATGAATACATGCATAGTAAGGGCAATAACTCATACTTAAAAGTATAATTTATTTTATTTTGCAGAAGATCAAGCCCGTGCTCTGGAGCCATATCTACAAGACATCTTGTGCGACTTTTCTGACCTGCCAGTCTGCAACTCCAGTTCACAGAGAGTGTCCAGCTCTGTCTCGTCTTTCGGGATGTTCAGTGGGTGTAGAATTGGGAACTTACCATTAACATCAATAAGTAGACAAGTATGACTGGATGGGAAATGACTATCGTGCAAATTCATTTTATTGTTATTTTACAGTTTCTTTTGAGAATAAACTGCTGAAAATGATGTTTTATCATTAAATTGTGGTGTTTTAGTTTGTATTTTGGCGGCTTATTTTCTGATGAAATAAATAAAAAGTCATCGGCGGGATAAATTCGTTACATAGTCACTTGCAGGGGGTATACGGAAATATATGGTGTCCATGAAAAAACCTGTATTGGAGTCGGCGAAGCGCCTCGTCCAATACAGGTTTTTCATGGACCCCATATATTTCCGTATACCCCCTGCAAGTGACTACCAGGTATGTAACTAATAATATATAAAGTACAGTAGTGTCACCTTGCGCACATATTGAACAAATGATAACCAGCTTGATGGTTAATGCGAGACCCATATTCGTTACCAAGCAAAGACAAACTAAAATGTTGGCACTTCCTTAGAAATGGTAGAAGGAAGAGATGGGGAAGATCTCAAAACCAGATAAAAAGACTTTAAAAAAAAGAAAACATCTCAATCGAAAGCTTTTTAACTTGCACTGTCAGCCTTAAAGCAATAAAGCCAAAAAACACTTTTTGGCCCCGCCCCTCAGCCCCCTGGGGGTCAGCCCCACCATTTGTACAATTCTGAATCCCCGCCTCCCATGAATGTTTCGGACCAAATATGATTGATATCCATTGCATAGTTCTATAGAAGAAGTCGTTTATAGCAATATAGCCAAATTGACCCCTTTTGGCCCTGCCCCTCAGCCCCCTGGGGGATCAGCCCTAACATTTGTACAATTTTGAACTGCCATCACCTAGGGATGCTTCCGGTCACATTAAGTTAAACTCCAATCAGTGGTTCAGAAGAAGAAGTTGTTTAAAGAAATTGTTGACGTACGGACGTCGGACGGATGATCGCGACAGGGTGTGACACAAGCTGACTATGGTTTTTCGGACCCGGTGAGCTAACAAGAAAGGTTAAAATGTTACCTAACAGAACACCAGAATATCATTGATTATAAAATGATGTTTTATTAGCTAGTGAGTTTGGTAGGAATATCTGTATTTAATAGCAGTGTTTAATTTGAATTAAATTAATTAGCCAATCACCCTGTACCTCTGAACAGATTTGTGCACTTTTCTCGTGTATACCGCAACTGAATAGTCTAAAGTGTCGTACACGCATTCTCTAAATCCTTTCCAGGTGAAAACTCACTAGATTTTTTGTAAAGTTATCCCTTTAGGCAATGCTGCGGCTGTCTTAAGTAGTGAGAGAACAAGCTATTGGTATGCTCCAGGTAGGGGTGACACAACGTGAAGTCGCTTCACGCTGCGAGACATTTTAGGTGAAACCTTAAAACTGTAAACCAGTTACTGCAACATTTTAATGCAATGGCGTCGACGTCCGACTTTCAGGGAAGCGGTAGACGATGTGTTACCACCCTTCAGGAAGATCGCCAGATACGGCTGCATCATCTTCCCGACCGGTTTGCTCCTGCAGCTTTGACGGCAAGAACATTGCTTGGTTGTCGTGTTAGTGGCAAAACAATACAAAACTGTTTAAAAATAACTGCTGGCATGCAAGAAGGCCTTAGGAGGGTCCTGTGTTAACACAACGTTCTGTACCATTTGCCTAATTTCGAGCACACCACAGATGGGTATTACGGCAATGGAATAACGTTTTGTTTTCCGATGAGTCATGACTTTGTTTGATACATGGTGATGGGAGGCTGCAGTGAGTCTGGCAACGCCATGGTGAACGCTCCACAAACTGTTGTGTTGTCCCCCAATGTAACAGGTCTGGTGGAAGGAGGGTCATGGTCTGGGGCGGTATTTCCGGCAGTAATCGTACCAGGTTGGTGGTGGTTAATGGCAATTTAAATGTGGTGCATTATTGCGATGAAATTTTAAGATCTGTGGTTGTCCCTTTCCTGCTGGGTCAGGAAGTGGCAGCAATTTTCCAGTATGACAATGCAACACCCATACAGGTCCTGTAACTAGGACCTTCCTGTAACTAGGGCCTTCCTGTAACTAGGGCCTTCCTGTAACTAAACAGTGTTCAAGGTTTGGATTGGCTGGCAAAATCACTGAATTTGTCTCCAATATAGCCCATTTTGGATGCTGTGAGGAGGAACTTGCAGTGTTTCCCACAACAGCCATCCAACCTCCATGCATTGGTTGAGGAGTGGAAAACATCTCACATCATCAGATGTTACACTAGCTCAATGGGGCATCGTTGCAATGCAGTCATCAAGGCTGATGCTGGTCATACATTTAAAAACATGACCCCCACCTGACGTCAATGTCCAAAAGTATCGCTGAACCGTAACAAATTATTTAAACATCAAATATTCCAATAGCATACATCCTAATAAATCATTTCATACGAAATTTTACATATTTTAACAAAACTTGATAAAGAGGCTCTCATAACAATTCTTGTTAACCTTTCTTTTTTATGAAGTACATATTCAACTTGACAAAAGTCAATAATGGATTAAAATATTGCGTAACACGAGCAAGTATACAATACTCTCACCAAAACAGTGTGATAACGACACTTCCCTACAGGAGGTTCCATTTCTGTGGGTTCATTATTTAAATTCTTGACAAAATTGCGAGAAATGATCACTTCATATAGTCACCTGTCTTCAATTTCCTTGAAGTGTCGTAATCCTTCAGCTCTGTCAGAGGTCATAGGGATTTCAGATGCCCTACAGGTGGAAGGGAGGGAAGGAGGTTGATGACTGGAAGGGTACAGTGATAGTTCCTTCATACTCTGCATCATCTTTTTCTCACTGATGAATACTTTTTTATCTAAACAAAGTGGTCTGGAAAACAAACAAAAACATTAATTGTATCTCATAAATCTGCTCTCAACATTGAACCTTGCTAGAAGTTTCCCTACACAGTATTAACCTTGCTGTAAGTTTCCCTATACAGTATTAACCTTGCTGCAGGTTTCCCTATATAGTATTATCCTTACTGTAGGTTTTCCTATACAGTACTAACTTGAGGCAGGTTTCCCTATATAGTATTAACCTTACTGTAGGTTTCCCTATACTGTATTAACCTTGCTGCAGGTTTTCCTATACAGTACTAACTTGATGCAGGTTTCCCTATACTGTATTAACCTTGCTGCAGGTTTCCCTATATAGTATTAACCTTACTGTAGGTTTTCCTATACAGTATTAACCTTACTGTAGGTTTCCCTATATAGTATTAAACTTGCTGTAGGTTTCCCTATACAGTATTAACCTTGCTGTAAGTTTCCCTATACAGTATTAATTTATTATGTAGTCCCTTGTCTAATCTGGATTTTTGTTTACATTAGCTTTTTTCTCTATTGAAATGGAATATGTCACATTTGTCGAATTGTAGGGACTTTTCAAACGTTTTTGGAAAAGGCGTTTCCAACCAAAATTTGTGATATTTCTAGATATTTTAGTGTCTTCTTTTGAAGGAAGGTCGGGGGAGGGTGGATTCAAAAACATTTCCTAAGTGTAACAAAATGTTACTTAAGAAGTATAATATTGAAATTCAAAACATCATTTTATACTTAATTTTATCCCAAAAATGTATACCTACACATATAGAATCAAGTCTTCACATAACTTATTCCAATATTTTTTAACCTATCCCATACTTATGCCAGGAGTATAGCATAAGCTGTCTGTTAAGTAATTTAGATTATACATTTATTGTTTCATAAACAATTATTTGACTTTTACTCTGAATCAGATCCTTCTTCTTTGGGTGCTTGTCTTTTGAGTTTCCTGTGTGGCACACTGCAAGCAGACTTCACCAAGGGCCTGGAAATAACAACAAACCACCAATGATAAACAGTAAACTAAGAAAAATTAAAAAATCAATGTGAACATCAATCAACAAGAGGCCAAATGGACCTGCATCACTCACCAGGTATTAATCATACACATGTAACCATAAAAGTGATCTTAAACAAAGCTACAGGCAATTCTATGATAAGAGGTATCAGCATTTATGACTATTAGTAATTAAAAAGAACCTGTTATAGATTTAAAAACATTTTACCCCTGTGAACTTGAAAGTCAAACATAGGTCATTACGTTGAACAAACTTTATAGCCCTTCATCTCAGCTTTTTACCAAATGTGACGTGACCTTGAAAGTTGGTCAAGGTCATTCAAATGATAGCCCTTCATCCAAGTATGCTACTGGCTATAGCTAAATATCAACATTCTAGGCCTCATGGTTATTCAGAAGTCGTTTAAAGATTTTAAATAAATTTGGCCCCATGTGACCTTGAATATCAGTCAAGGTCATTCATTTTAACAAACTGGTAGCCCTTTTTCCCAGCATGCTTCTGACCAAACATCAACATCCTGGGCATTTTGGTTATTCAGAAGAAGTTGTTTAAAGGTTTTTTTGACAATTGACCCCTGTGACCTTGAATATCATTCAATGTCATTAATTTGAACAAACTTGGTAGCCCTTCATCCAAGCATGCTACTGACTTAATATTATCATACTGATCCTTTTGGTTATTCAGAAGAAGTTATTTAAAAAATTTAAACAGATTTGACCCCTGTGACCTTGAATATGGGTGAAGGTCATTTATTTGAACAAACTTGGTAGCCCTTCATCCCAGTTTGCTTCTGGCCAAATATCATTACCCTAGGCCTTTTGGTTATTAAGAAGTTGTTTAAAGTAAAATATTGACACCGGACGACGCACCATGGCATAAGCTCACTTGGGCCTACGTATACGGGTCAGGTGAGCTAAAAATGGGTAAACTGTAAAAATCTTTATTTTTTAATTTTTCCAGATTGCTTACATTACTGATTTGAAAGTAATAAAACAATTGTAGCCTTTAACTTCGGTCGATACCTGGATTTATCGACCCGAGAAAAGATATATTGATCGAAGACCTTTCGAACTCGGCCAAAGGCTGTAACTGAATAGTAGCCTGCCTTGTTTGGCTACAATAAGTTGTATCGACTTGGCCAAACCACAATATACTGGTATACCGGTAATATTGTATCGACTCTGCTATACATCATTATACTGGTATAACAGTATATTGTATTGACTCTGCCAAACCCCAATATACTNTATTGTATTGACTCTAGATCTGCCATACCACATTATACTGGTATAACAGTATATTGACTCTGCTATACCACATTATACTGGTATAACAGTATATTGTATTGACTCTGCCATACCACATTATACTGGTATAACGGTATATTGTTTTGACTATGCCATACCACATTATACTGGTATAACAGTATATTGTATTGACTCTGCCTTACCACAATATACTGGTGTAACAGTATATTGTATTGACTCTGCCATACCACAATATACTGTTTTGACTCTAGATCTGCCATACCACATTATACTGGTATAACGGTATATTGTATTGACTCTAGATCTGCCATACCACATTATACTGGTATAACAGTAATTTTACACACCCCTAAAAATACTTCTTTATGGGGGATTCAAAGTGTCTGGCAAGACTGATATTTATGTATATAAGTCGCATATTTGGCTTTTTGCTGATTCGGCAAGGTTACTTCCCCAATCAGAATATTAGTTGTTACTGCAGATTTTGGGGGAATTTTACCAGATTTTCTTGATGTCAATAAACAAATATATACGAAATGAATTATAGTCTGTTGCTTAAATTGGAGGATAAACTGCCAAAATTTAAATAAGGCTGAATCTTGATTCAAACAAATGTAACAGAATTGAAACTTAACACTGTATTATCAAAAAGGTTACAACTTACTCTGAGGTTATTTTGAGTCTTGGTGATGATTCCCGCACTGACATCAAGGCGCTCCGGATATCCCTTGTTGTTCTTGTGTGGTTATCAACATTCTGTCTAGACGGAGCCACACTTTGAGTTAGTGACATAATCCCAGGTCTGGTCAGCTGTTCACCAGTAAATGTTGTTAGAGACATTTTCAAGCCGTCCCCCCAAGGCATTTGTGGTGGTACAGCATGTTGCCACGCAGCCCCTAGCCCTGGGGCGTGACAATTTGCGATGCCCCGAGATTGAAACGACT
>NW_018479762.1:20466-28672 GCF_002113885.1 Mizuhopecten yessoensis | reverse complement strand
TATACTGGTATAACAGTATATTGTATTGACTCTGCCATACCACATTATACTGGTATAACAATATATTGTATTGACTCTGCCATACCAAATTATACTGGTATAACAATATATTGTATTGACTCTGCCATACCAAATTATACTGGTATAACAGTAATTTTACACACCCCTAAAAATACTTCTTTATGGGGGATTCAAAGTGTCTGGCAGGACTGATATTTATGTATATAAGTCGCATATTTGGCTTTTTGCTGATTCGGCAAGGTTACTTCCCTAATCAGAATATTAGTTGTTACTGCAGATTTTGAGGGAATTTTACCAGATTTTCTTGATGTCAATAAACAAATATATACGAAATGAATTATAGTCTGTTGCTCAAATTGGAGGATAAACTGCCAAAATTTAAATATGGCTGAATCTTGATTCAAACAAATGTAACAGAATTGAAACTTAACACTATATTATCAAAAAGGTTACAATTAACTTACTCTGAGGTTATTTTGAGTCTTGGTGATGATTCCCGCACTGACATCAAGGAGCTCCGGATATCCCTTGTTGTTCTTGTGTGGTTATCAACATTCTGTCTAGACGGAGCCACACTTTGAGTTAGTGACATAATCCCAGGTCTGGTCAGCTGTTCACCAGTAAATGTTGTTAGAGACATTTTCAAGCCGTCCCCCCAAGGCATTTGTGGTGGTACAGCATGTTGCCACGCAGCCCCTAGCCCTGGGGCGTGACAATTTGCGATGCCCCGAGATTGAAACGACTGAGTGGGAATACCTGTGATAGGACTAGATTGAGTTGGAACGTTGAAAGTAAAACCTCCAGGATAAGGGTTAACCCCCACCCCTACTGGTAAAGTCTGTGTGGGGAGAGCCTGGAGGTGGGGCACTGCCCCAACAGATGGGCCCTGAGGGTAAGGCAACACTCCTGTTGGTGGGATCTGTGGGCGAGACATTTCTTGAGTTGAGTTTCCAGTGAGGATGTTGGAAGGTGTGCCAATGTTGAAAGGGTTACCAAGACAGGCGTTAATTTGTTGTGGATCCTGGGGGTTGGGTAAAGACTGATTGTAGGAATATGGACTGGCTCCAGAATCCAAAGGAATTGGTAGCCCTGGGATGGGGGTAGGAATGGGCAGCCTCGCCTGCTGGTTATAGTACTGAAAGGGTGAGTATGACTCTGATACAGGGTGCTGTGCCCCAGCTGCTTGATTCACATTTCCAAGGTAGTTATTGTTGGAGAATACGCCAAAATTTGGATTAGATACCATGGTTACTCCAGGTGGATCCATATACACCATGCCTGAAATCAGATATGGAAAATAGTCAATAGGAATTTTAAACATACCTATATCATGTGTTTGCAAGAAAAAATATTTTTACAGAGAAGAAATATTCCCTTTAACAAAAGTTTAATTATTGTGAAGCTATTTCACATAGGGTTGTTTATCAATGAGTCTAGGATGTACATTATAATGACGGCGACTTGTGGTCATAAACATAAAAAAAGGCCGAGAAAATAATGAGGATCGATATTGTGAGTTCCTTTCTACATTTGAAAGTAGGGCATGATCTTCTTCTTGCTTTTGAAGTTGTTTCCTTTATCACTTATATCATGTGACATTGAGTGATGGTGATGGCATAGCTATATATAGGAGGTCAGCTCTCTCAGCTCTGGGCTAAAAACATGCAGTGCTCAAGTGGTTTGGATCGGCCAAAAATGACTGGAAAGAGACATGGATGTCATGTAATGGGAGAAAGAGGCACCCAGATCTGGAGAACTGGTACCTGGAGAAGTGAGGCTGGAGCTTTCAATTTTTCCCAACTTTGACTGGAACTACTAAGGGAGCAAAATGAACAAAATGGTCATGACAGACTTGATAATATTACAATGGTCAAATCTAAGCAAAGAAACAGCAAGAGTGGTGACAAATGGGACACTACAAACTCGGTTATAATTCCTCTATTCACACAGAAGGAAAAGCTTTTAAAAGATATACCTCTATTTCCCCTTTTCGGCCCCAACCCTCAGCCCCAAAGGGAGGCCACAGCCTCAGTTTATACAAAATTGAGTCCACTTTCCCTAAGCATATCTGCTTCTTGACCCCCTTATCCGGAAGGGGGTCAATGCTTTACAAAGACTGGCAACAAGTAAGAATGCTCCAGGTCACATTTGGTTTAAATCCTTTCATTTGTGCAAAAGGAACACTGACACCAGACTTGGACATTTTGACAGATAGATTTGTCTGGTGTGGGGCCAGAGCGCACTACTATAAGAAAAGTGGAATTCTCCGACACTGATTGGTGTCTGAGAGTTTTGAGGTGCTGACAGCAAAAATCGACTATGACACAACATATATCGATAAATGGATTATTGATCCAAATCCGCTCTTATTATCACCAACAGCTGCTAAATTCCGTCAGTAGAGTCCTCGGTTTTTAAATGTTCCAAACTCACAAGAGTGAACGCCATTTTTGTAGGTCATGGGAGTGACTATAAACAACAAACTGTACCAAAAACGGATATATCATTCTTGTTTAAAAAAATTACGGAGCACATCTTTGTGTTGATTAGTCACTCCCATGACATACAAAAATTGTGTTTGCTCAGGTGACAAATTTCGAACAATTGAAAACCGTGGACACTACTGACAGAATTTAGCAGATGTTGGTGATAATAGAGCAGATTTGGATTAATAAATAATCCATCAATATTTATATATGAGGTACGGTAGTCTAGTGGTAGGAAGCCAGGCTCGTGACTGAGGGTTGCAGGTTTGAGTCACGTCATGTGTTGTATCCTTGAACAAGATAATTTACTCCGCTTGTTCCAGTCTACTCAGCTGTAAATGAATATGTGGTTGGGCAGTGCTAGAATGTAGAATGCTAGATGTGAGCGACAAAATGGCAGCACTGGCTGTATGCTCCCCAGGGAGTTGAGAAAGATATTGGCTCACTCAGGTTGCAAATTAAGGCCCTTTAACCAGGGATAATAGTTTGTAAACTGCTTTGAGACGACCTACAAACTAGGTTATGATAAGGTGGTATATAAGAACCTTGAATTATTATTATTATTATTGTGTCATAGTCATTTTTTGTTGTCAGCACCTCAAAACTCTCCGACATCAAACAACTGTAGAAGTGCGTTCTGGCCCCACAACAGACATCCTATCTGTCAAAATGTCCAAGTCTGGTGTCAGGGTCAGAGGAAACTCAGGCTACTTTATTANGACATTTTGACAGATAGATTTGTCTGGTGTGGGGCCAGAGCGCACTGCTATAAGAAAAGTGGAATTCTTCGACACTGATTGGTGTCCTAGAGTTTTGAGGTGCTGACAACAGACATCCTATCTGTCAAAATGTCCAAGCCTGGTGTCAGGGCCAGAGGAAACTCAGGCTACTTTATTATAATTTATATTTAATAATAATATATAATTGAGTTTTTATATGAAAATCTTTCATTTCACCAAATCACCGGTTTGGTTATCACTTCAATCGATGTGCACAAGATAATTACGACCAGTGCTGGTGTTTTTGTTTACATTGACCCTATATATGTATACTTTCAGTAGTCATTATTCAATACATAGCCACATTTAGAGCTATATAACAGTTACAGCCAGATTTGCCGGTCACGGGTGCTCCAGTACCCGACATGTAAAATTACTCTGAACGCCTTAGTTTAGGTCAAATTATAGCTGTAACAAATGCTCAGGTCCCTGTGGATACAACTATCTTTAGACTGTATGTGTTTATAACTTAATTATTGTACAGCTATTTTGACAGATTTTACTTAGTCAAGTGTACCTGTCCTTGAGCTCGTTTTCTTCTGTAATATATGTATATATAAATACTCGGATACGTAACATATGCTCGAGGGATGAAACTTGACAGTAGGCTATACGCTTTAAACATTTCACGATTCCTGGTTATGTCGCAATCAGGTAAATCGCAGAAATTCAATGGTAGGTACTCGACTTCAACTGCAATCTCCCCAATTAGGAACAAGGGACCAGCCTACGGACAACTCTGGAGCAAGCCATTGTTCCTTACCCCAAAATATCCCGCGAATTTTATATCATTATTACAATGTTGATGTTTTCATCAGCGCTGTTTGTTAATACAACATGATGTTTTAACGTAAACAGCACGTGGATTAAGCCTACTTTCGAGAACCTTTTTCCAAAACAAAGTCTGCGCGACCCGTTTACGGCTTTCTGCTTCCTTTGTGGTGGTGGTAGGTAAATCTTGTACCCCGCTCCCGCTCCCGTACCAGGCATATAGAGATATTTTAATATCTCATTAATNTTAGAAATTAAGTGAAATAATAAAGAAAAGTACTTTAACATAAAAATAACAACGCTAAAAGCCAGCGTAATGGATTGGCGTAATGTCCTTTCAAAATCGGCTACGGAAACCCACACGTGATCCATTATTTTTAATATACGGCAGCCCCAAAGGCAAAGTATACCCAATAGCGTGTGCCTAGGCCTAGATCCGTTAGATTTAGATAAAAATAGATCTGTGTCATACAGCTTAGCTTGATCCGATAACAAAATAAAATGACACTGTTTAAATATGCATTTGAATACAGACCCCCTACTAATTATAATTAATAAATAATGAAATATATTTACTCCGTTATATCACGGACTTAGATATCTAATCTAATTCCGTGGTTATAATAAATGAGGTAAAGCTTCGTTGTACCACGGAATTAGATTAGAATCTAAGTCCGTGGTTGTACGTTTTTTCTAATTGATTTTCAAACTGAAGAACATTTTTCAAGTTTTGGTCTTTTATGTGTGGTTAATTTATTTTTAGGTTGCGTTTCAAAAAGCTTAGTGATTTATTTGCATTTGGTGTGATGTTGACAGAGACGTAATATATACGTCTCTGATGTTGATAATGTGTTTGTCCCACTTTTATAAAGTTGTTCTTGAGTGTGATACGTAGATATTTGTTTGAAGTTACGCATTCTATAGTTTGTGGTCATGGAGTGTGTTTTGTGTTTAAATTGTGTGCGTTTTGGTAATATAGTGAGTATGGTGCATTTTTCTGGGTTGGATTTCATGAGTCAGCTGTTCTCTTCCCATTTACTAGCTGCGTTCAATTCTAAACCTTTTTGTCGTTTTATTTTATCGTCTTTATTATTGATCACAGCAGGGATCTGATAATTTGTTACAGCTATATTTGGACCTAAACTAAGGTGTTCAGAGTAATTTTACATGTTTTAAGGGTTTAGATCGATTTTCGGTAAAAATGCCACCCAAGGCTTATATATACACTGTGTATAAGAGGAGGGAGGAAAGCTCTCGAAAATCGNTGATAATGTGTTTGTCCCACTTTTATAAAGTTGTTCTTGAGTGTGAAACCTAGATATTTGTTTGAAGTTACGCATTCTATAGTTTGTGGTCATGGAGTGTGTTTTGTGTTTAAATTGTGTGCGTTTTGGTAATATAGTGAGTATGGTGCATTTTTCTGGGTGGGATTTCATGAGCCAGCTGTCCTCTTCCCATTTACTAGCTGCGTTCACGTCTAAACCTGTTTGTCGTTTTATTGTATCGTCTTTATTATTGATCACAGGGACCTGATAATTTGTTACAGCTATATTTGGACCTAAACTAAGGTGTTCAGAGTAATTTTACATGTTTTAAGGGTTTAGATCGATTTTCGGTAAAAATGCCACCCAAGGCTTATATATACACTGTGTATACGAGAAGGGAGGAAAGCTCTCGAAAATCGACACCACCTAACTTTCTTGCATAAAAAAACACATTTTTTAGTTGATATACGAAAAAATGCTTGGTACCGTTGGAAAGATGGATACTTTTTCTTTTAGAAACCTCTTATATGCACATAACATGTATTCTCCTTCCGCGGACATGATATCCGTTTCCTTAAAAAGCACAAGCGATTACCTAGTTTCAAAGTTTTTCGCAGTCATAGAGCCACTTTTTGTATATAGTTGTGTTTCGCAAGATCTTGATGTGCGGAAGCCGTGTTGTAGGTCGTGCAGTATTTTGTTGTCTTCTAAGTGTTTCATAGTTGCACTTGCGATGATGTGTTCTAGAAGTTGGCATGCGATGCATGTAAGTGATATTGGTCTGTAGTTTGTTGGGTTGTATTTGTCTCCTTTTTTTGTATATGGGGTTTACGTTGGCGTGTTTCCAGTACTTGTCACTGGGTAATATTCCTGTATTGAGTTATGCTTGGAATATTTTTGTTAGTATTGGTGCTGTGATGTCCTTAAGAGCTTTCAGTATTCTGCCGTGGATATGAACTCTGGACCTGTTGCTTTGTGTGGGTAAATGTTATTGAGTAGTTCATCGACTCCTTGGCATGTTATGTGTATATCGGGCATGTGTGGATGAGGTGATATTCCCATGTCATGTATTGTTGTGCTCTGTTCTGTAATGAAGGCTTCTCGGAACTGTTCATTTAGTATGTTTGCCTTTGTTTGTGCCAATTGTGGATATGTTGTGAGGTGCCCGTTTTGACGTAGTGCTATGATGTATGTGTTTTCTTTTTTGTGGTTTGAATGAACGAGAAGAGTTTTTTAGGGATGAGTTTGTTCCTTGTCTTCGGGTTCGCCTATTGGTTGATCTGTGATCATCTTCTCAATGTACTGAAGATATCCATTTTTTTCATTGCACGTACGCTAATTTGTACGCAGTCAGAGTTTACTAAGCTGAGGAAAGGAGGAATGTAAATATATATGTATGTCTTAATTAAACATCAAGCTGCGCTGTTTTTTTAGGCCCCTGACCTATTCTAATTGCTTTCCGTCCGTCGTCGTCCGTCGTGCGTCGTGCGTAAACTTTTTACATTTTCAACTTCTTCTCAAGAACCCAGTGGATGGATTTTTTTCAAACTTGGTCAGACTCATCCTTGGTAGATGGGGCTACAAAATTGTAAAATTGGGATTCCTACCCCAACCCTGGGGCCAAAAATCTTCTTCTCCAGACTCAGAGGTACTACACTCATTTTCTCTACATGGAAAGAAAGATAATCAGGGTCTTTACTTAAATTGTAAATTTCAGGACCCCCGAGCTATCCGTTCTCCCTTGAGGAGGGGGTAAAGTTTATTATTATACCTCTACTTATTTTACACTATACAAAAGTAACCACATAAACAAGCTATTTCCCCTATAACTGCATGCCAGGGAAATAGTTCGTCTGGAGGGGTGCGATAGTTTTGAAACTATTTCCCTCGGAAAATGCGGGAAATTGAGTGACGTCGTAGGCGGGGCCTGACCGAATATTGACCAATCAGCGCAATCGAATGACGTCGGCAATATCCGGCCAGCGGAGCCGGTACTTTCTGGACCGACCTTCACCTCGCATTGTTGTTGACAGACGACAACAGAAATGGCGACCCCCAGGTTTTCTGTGTTGGACGAGAGCGAGTTGTCGGACATATTGGAGGCAAAAGACAGTTGGCTTATTTTCAAGCAAAAACTGTGATTTATTGTTAATTGTACATGTGATATCCTTTATTTCATGTTATTGCGAAAACTGTTTTTTTCTGATGTTGATTCCCAAGAAAATTTTAGTTTTGTTAATAAGGTGTCCCAACTGTTGATTTTTTTTGTCTAATAATATTTAGAATATTGTAAGGGAGTGTTTGTATCGGTATAATAAAACAGTTGAAGTATGGGTATTTAGGGATAAAGCAAGTTTATGATCCCCCTCGTCCAGGACTATTTCCCTCGACTTCGCCTCGGGAAATAGTCCTGGCCTCGGGGGATCATAAACTTGCTATATCCCTCATACCCATACTTTAACTGTTTTAAAACTATAGTTTATATAGGGAAATAACACTTTTGGGTATATTTTGACAACTTTCTGTAGGAAATTATTTTTACTTGGTGATAGTTGTCCTTGGAGGAAGATAGTTTCAAATTGTAAAATTGAGATTCCTACCCCAACCCCTGGGGCCAGGGCGAGGCCGCAAAGGGAAAATTAACCAATATTTCAAAAATCTTCTTCTCCAGACTCAGAGCTACTATAGTCATTTTCTCTACATGGAAAGAAAGATCATCAGGGGCTTTACTTAAATAGTAAATTTCAGGACCCTGAGCTATTTGTTCTCCTTTGGGGAGGGGGTAAAGTTTACTATAGTTTATATAGGGAAATAACACTTTTGGGTATATTTTGACAACTTTTTGTAGGAATTTATTTTTACTTGGTGAGAATTATCCTTGGAG
>NW_018479762.1:5420-20263 GCF_002113885.1 Mizuhopecten yessoensis | reverse complement strand
ATTTTATCCATTTTCAGCAGAAAATTACTCAAACTTAGTCAGAATCATCTTTGGTGAATGAGAGTATTACTTTGTAAAATTGGGATTCCTGCCCCATCCCCAGGGGTTAGGGCGGGGCCCAAAGGGAACATTTACCAATATTTTAAAATTCTTATCCTTTGATGACATGACAAGTATTGTATTTCACTTAGTTTACATGCTGATTTCCACATCACATCTAAACAATAAAATAAAGCTACCAGTACCTATGATATAACTCAGGTGACCGCTAAGGCCCTTGGGCCTCTTGTTTATCATTTCTGACCCATCCAGTGGGCAGTTGTCCTATTTCGTTTCTTAACCTGGATATATTTGAGAACGATTTTGACTTTAGCCGATATTTGGTCGACAAACGATAAACAATTAACACTGACGTCATGCTTTATACCAGATGTTTATTTCTATCAATCAAAATCACCAATCTATCGACATTGCACGTCAACACATTAAAAATCAAATTTTGATAGATCTTAAGTACATTTCGTGTCATCTTCGCGGTGATTGACAGGTTTTAAGTATGGTCCCAAGGTTAAATAGAAACGTTTATGTCTGACCGTTTGCATATATTCATAAACATATATATCAAATGCAACCAAAGGAAACCAGTCCCGCGGCTCGTTTGTTTACATTTGCGGGGAAGTGTGTTGGAAAACATCATCCTATTAACAAATGGGAAGTGTCGTTCAATGCAAACGTGGCAGGATACGATTACTGATTCGTTGTAACGAAATGCTATCTCATAAGAAAAACATTATATGAATGAACTCAACGTATCACTTTTAACACAAAAAACTACTAAAACATGTTATTATTGTGAAGCCATTGTCGTTTCACCTTTCAAGATATTTTATCATCATCATCATCATCGTTGTCGTCGTCGTCATCTCTGGACATGCGTATCTAAAATCTGGCCAAAAGATCTCAAAAATGACGCGTTGATTCTTTATCTGGATGAAGGCGTATAAAACCAGCGTCCTTCTGGTAGCACAGAATCGCAAAAGTAGACAACACGCGTTGCCCTGTGATGAATGCCTTTAAGTCATCTTTCATCTCAAACAATTACAATGAAATTTGAGTATTTTCCCTCCTTATTTTTCTTCTTCTTCTTCTTCTTCTTCTTCTTCTTCTTCTTCTTCTTCTTCTTCTTCTTTTTTAGTGCCTACCATTCGTAGGTAGTGAGATTTACTAGACAACAACTATACAGAGCGCAGTTAACATACCTGGTCTCTCTACTACTGCCTGATGTGCTGTAGCGCAGTTAATATACCTGGCCGCTCTACTACTGCCTGGTGTGCTGTAGCTCAGTTAACATACCTAATCACTCTACTACTGTCTGATGTGCTGTAGCTCAGTTAACATACCTGGTCGCTCTACTACTGCCTGATGTGCTGTAGCTCAGTTAACATACCTGGTCGCTCTACTACTGTCTGATGTGCTGTAGCTCAGTTAACATACCTAGTCGCTCTACTACTGTCTGATGTGCTGTAGCTCAGTTAACATACCTGGTCGCTCTACTACTGCCTGATGTGCTGTAGCTCAGTTAACATACCTAGTCGCTCTACTACTGTCTGATGTGCTGTAGCTCAGTTAACATACCTAATCGCTCTACTACTGCCTGATGTACTGTAGCTCAGTTAACATACCTGGTTGCTCTACTACTGCCTGATGTGCTGTAGCTCAGTTAACATACCTGGTCGCTCTACTACTGTCTGATGTGCTGTAGCTCAGTTAATATACCTAGTTGCTCTACTACTGTCTGATGTACTGTAGCTCAGTTAACATACCTGGTTGCTCTACTACTGCCTGATGTGCTGTAGCTTTGACTTGAACTGATCCAGTGAGCTAAAAGCAATGGTGGCAGCTGATAGGCAGTTCCACTGTGGAATCCCGTCATAGAAGAAGGCATGTTGGTAAAAAAATGTGCATTGGGCATCAGAAGCTTAAACCTATGTCTTGGCATTGCTACAGTTGTTGGTATGAGGTACGCAGCATAGGGCACCAGAAGCTTATACCTATGTGTTGGCATTGCTACAGTTGTTGGTATGAGGTACGCAGCAAGGGGCACCAGAAGCTTAAACTTATGTGTTGGCATAGCTACATTTGTTGGTATGAGGTACGCAGCATGGGGCACCAGAAGTTTAAACCTATGTGTTGTTATTGCTACAGTTGATGGTATGAGGTACGCAGCAAGGGGCACCAGAAGCTTAAACTTATGTGTTGGCATAGCTACATTTGTTGGTATGAGGTACGCAGCATGGGGCACCAGAAGTTTAAACCTATGTGTTGTTATTGCTACAGTTGATGGTATGAGGTACGCAGAAGGTATATCCACAAGTTGGTATACTACCGGATAGGAGGCACATTATGATAACTGTGTTCTCTTTGTTCGCTGCCCTGCCCTCCTGAAGGGTGGGCCACTGGAACTATTGCATCAATGACGTCACACTGCTGTTTGTGTGGTACATATGTATCTGTTAGTGACGTTTGACTGCCCCCTAAATAACATATAAAAGGTTTCTTTTAATTAAAATTCCGATAAAAAGAAAGAAACTGTCAATCATCCAATCACGAAGTTCATGCCAGCTATATACTCCTTGTTACTTCCCTCAGTGGTTCCGCGCAGGTTCAGGGAAAGAATCGGCTTGCTGTTTCCCAAAAGCCGCCTAATGAGGGACGAGGTAATAAGCAAGAAATATAATCCATCCCTGATGTGAGGTATGGATCAGGTAATTCAAACTCTCGGGATAAAATATTGAATCATATTTCATCCCTTGGGTTTGAATTACCTTATCATTACGTCACATCAGGGATGTTTTCTATTAGTCTCACCCTAGGGTTGAATCAGGGGTTTCCCCTATTCATAATAATGGTAGACGTTACTTCAACAATTCAATGACGTCACGTCAACAATCCATCAACGTCACTTCAACCCTGAGTTTAGCATGTAACGTTAACATTGCAACATTTATATGATACACAAGTAGAAAACGGAAAGAGTAAAATAATCTCTCATCCCCTTGAGGGTGATATTGAGGGAATCTCAACCCGAGGGGGAAGATTCCTAGATTGCCAAACACGAGGCTCTGCCGAGTGTTTGCCAACTGAAGAATCTTCCCCCGAGGGTTGAGATTCCCCTATTTCACCGCGAAGGGGATGAGAGATTTTATTTATCTCAACCAGAGGGGGGGAAGATTTTTAAGTTGTCAAACACGAGGCTATGCCGATTGTTTGCCAACTGAAGAATCTTTCTAGAGGGTTGATATTCCCCTTACTCCCCCTTTGATGATTCTTTTTCTCTTTCACTGTGCACCTATTGTATATCATATGCATAATGTAATGTTTACGTTACAGACTAAATTCAGGGTTGATGTGACATCAGTGTATTGTTGACGTGACGTCATTGTATTGTTGACATGACGTCATACAATTGCTATGAAAAGGCGAATCCCCCATCATTAACCCTAGGGTAAGACGAATGGAATCCTCTCCTTCCTTGAGGGTGTGACAGAGAAATTTCCAACCCGAGGGTTGATGTATTTTGGTTGTCTAACCAGAGACTCTGCCGTGGGTTAGTCAACTAAAAAAATCACCCCGAGGGATGGAGATTTCTCTGTTACACCCTCATCCTATTATTTCAGTCACAACTCCACCGACAGTAGTCTGCCATGTTTGTAAACAAAAACACATTTGGGGTATCAATAACGTCATTCCCTTTAGTAGAAGTTACAATTACCTGTGATACATTTTAATGACACCACAATTGAACACGTGCTAATCGGCACGAGGCTATCTCCTCCTAGTGGGTGACAAGCTGATCTTTCCCGGCATAAACGGAAGACACACCCGGAAGGGTGGGAGCAAATGATATCTCACACCGGTAAAAAGGTGGATACACCTGTCCAGGGTAAGAGAAAGTTTCTTCCTTGTCTTTTATTTAGGGGACATTGAAAGATCAAAAAATGGTCTGCTTTTCCCCACTGCATGTGTATCGTGAAAGGCGACTTATGTGGGACACCCTGCAGTTGTTTTTTCTANATTTGTTACTTTCTATTGTATATATTCGCCATACTTATTATTTTATATATTCGTCTTTTTGTAACTAACTGTAGTATATATACGGCATTTTTGTTACTTACTGTTTTATAAATACGTCTTTTTGTAACTAACTGTTGTATATATATATGGCATATTTTTACTTACTGTTTTATATATACGTCTTTTTGTAACTAACTGTAGTATATAAACGGCATATTTTTTTATTAACTGTTTTATATATACGGCATATTTGTTACTTTCTATTGTATATATACGCCATACTTATTATTTTATATATACGTCTTTTCGTAACTAGCTGTAGTATATATACGGCATATTTGTTACTTAATGTTTTATATATACGGCATATTTGTTACTTACTTTTTTATATATACGGCATATTTGTTACTTACTGTTTTATATATACGGCATATTTTTTATTTACTGTTTTATATATACGTCATACTTACTGTTATATATATACGGCATATTTGTTACTTGCTGTTTTATATAAACGACAATTTTTTTACTTACTGTTTTATATATACGTCATACTTACTGTTTTATATATACGGCATATTTTTTACTTACTGTTATATATATACGGCATATTTGTTACTTACTGTTTTATATATACGGCATATTTGTTACTTACTGTTTTATATATACGGCATATTTGTTACTTACTGTTTTTTATGTACGTCATACTTACTGTTTTATATATACGGCATATTTTTTACTTACTGTTCTATATATGGCATATTTGTTACTTACTGTTTTATATATACGCCTTATTTGTTACTTACTGTTGTATATATACGTCATACTTACTGTTTTATATATACGGCATATTTGTTACTTACTGTGTTATACATACGGCATAATTGTTACTTACTGTTTTATATATACGGCATATTTTTTAATTACTGTTTTATATATACGGTATATTTGTCACTTACTGTTTTACATATACGGCATATTTGTTACTTTCTCTTTGATATATACGTCATATCTTTTTACTTACTGTTTTATTATATATACGTCGTATTTGTTATTTACTGTTTTATATATACGTCATATTTGTCAGTTACTGTTTTATATATACGTCATATTTGTCAGTTACTGTTTTATATATACGTCATATTTGTTACTTACTGTGTTATACATACGGCATAATTGTTACTTACTGTTTTATAAATACGGCATATTTTTTACTTACTGTTCTATATATGGCATATTTGTTACTTACTGTGTTATACATACGGCATATTTTTTACTTACTGTTTTATTATATATACGTCATATTTGTTATTTTCTCTTTGATATATACGTCATATCTTTTTACTTACTGTTTTATTATATATACGTCGTATTTGTTATTTACTGTTTTATATATACGTCATATTTGTTACTTACACTTTGATATATACGTCATATTTTTTACTTACTGTTTTATTATATATACGTCATATTTGTCAGTTACTGTTTTATATATACGGCATATTTGTTATTTTCTCTTTGATATATACGTCATATCTTTTTACTTACTGTTTTATTATATATACGTCGTATTTGTTATTTACTGTTTTATATATACGGCATATTTGTTACTTATTGTTTTATATATACGTCATATCGGTTACTTAGAATATTATATATATGACATACATGTATTTGTTACTTAATATTATATATTTATGACACATTCGTTGCTTAGTGTATCATTGTAAGTATTGATTATTTATATGTTTAACAAATATATTTGTTTTTTGAATACCCTAATTCTTTTTATTGCGTCCTATTTTATCGGCGTACTTCACATGTTGGCGACGAACACAAGATAACGTTATTCAAACAAACATTGGCAGTGTGTACTGTTCTAAAGTCAAGCTCTATCACGAACGCCGGATAAGAACTGAGATACACGGAAAAACTGACAATGCATTCTAAGAACCATCAATCAACTTTCCCAAAACTGTACCGAGACACCATAGGTAAACATGTCTTCGGCGATTTATATATATACTTGTACATAGCAACAGAAAGTTCGCGACAAGCATGGCAAAGGAACTTCATTCTGTTTACCGTGAGGTGTCTGGGTTCATGAACAATGATTTTATGATAGGCTGTTCATGGTTCTTATCATTTACTTTATTGTATATATATATATAAAACAGTAAGTGAAAAAAAGGCCGTATATATAAAACAGTAAGTAACAAATATGCCGTATATATAAAACAGTAAGTAACAATTATGCCGTATATATAAAACAGAAAGTATGACGTATAATCTTTAATAGGGCTGCATCATCAAAACTGTCACGAGACTGCGTGTTGGTGATTAATCTATGTTCTATATTTAGTTGGTGACAAATAGTACGGATTATATATTATATAAGTACCACAGAGTGTAACACCGAACAAAGTCCACATCACACATGTCGTTTGTCATAGAGCGTCTACATCGCAACACAGACAACCTTCACGTTACACAGAGAAGCCAGATGGAGACCATTCACATCGCCACACTGACAACCTTCACGTCACACAGCTAAGGAAGACGAGAGCGTTCACATCACTACACTGACAACCTTCACGTCACACAGAGAAGCCAGACGAGAGCGGTCACATCGCTACACGGACAACCTCCACGTCACACAGAGAAGACAGACAAGAGCGTTCACATCGCTACACAGACAACCTTCACGTTACACATAGAAGCCAGATGGAGACCATTCGCATCGCCACACTGACAACCTTCACGTCACAAAGAGAAGCCAGACGAGAGCGGTCACATCGCTACACGGACAACCTTCACGTCACACAGAAAAGCCATACAATAGCGTTTACATCGCTACGATGGCAATCTTCACGTCACACAGAGAAGACACACAATAGCGTTCACATCGCTACGATGACAATCTTCACGTCACACAGAGAAGACACACAATAGCGTTCACATCGCTACCCTGACAACCTTCACGTCACAGAGTAGCCAGACGAGACCGTTCACATTACAGAAAGTATCTATGAACTTTTAACTGTACCACCAAGGTAAGCAAAATAGTAACGTTTTTTTTTTTAAAAAGAGGCGTTTTTGAATCTTCATGCTTTGTGAATAAAGTAAGATTCTTTAGCAGAATAAATCTCCAACGGAAACGGTTGATGTATCATATCAAGCGGCTTTCGCTGTCATTCTAAGATAGCTGCTCTAGTTCGTCGCTGCTATGTTACATCGACATGTTCCCATATACATGTTATTAATTCGTCAAACAAATCATTTAAATAAATATAGATAACGTTATGAAATTATTTGTATTTCAACTTGTCTATCAGGTCGGTCAAGGTTTTTTTTTTTACAAAATAAATTTTCACTGTTTCAGAGTGAAATTACAAGACAATAAACACCTATACCCGGACATAATATGGAACTGGGTGGAATAAGGAAAGTGTCCAAGTTTCTGTCTCAACATCTCGATGCCATGGATAGCGTAGGTTGTGAGGAATCAGTTGGTGTTAGACGTTTAACGAGTTATTTAGCTCAAGTGGCCGGTTTCAACTCTAAGACATGCAGCAGTATAATGACTGGTTCTGAATCAGAAGGATTTAATTTTAGCAGCTCTGATTTGGACATGATGTTAGTAATAAATGAAGTAAAGGTAGTTCAGCCACACGATGACATACAGGAAGGGGATGTCAATCACATGATTCTGGTCACGGATGACACTGGTTGTAGACCTGGCTATACTTTACTCAGGCTTTACAAAGAAGGCGTTGATCCGGACAAAGATGTAATGAGTGCATTGGCAGATGTTAATGGTTCATTGTATCTGTCCAGCCTTGTGTATATTAACAACGTGTTACCGCCAAATTGTTACCAACACGGACCCTGCTTATCGCTTCAGGCAAATAGTAAAAATAAAAGGGAAATAGATATTGCATTTTCTTTCCATTGCCGGTCTTGGCCTGATAGTCTCAGTGACTTTAGGTCTCGCACCATTTATTGTAGATGGCCATCTAGAGATCTGGTTAATTATATCGTTCGGAATGGCTGCTACTTCGTTGCAATCGGTGATAAACATTCTAGTATGAATGCAATGCAATGGCGGATTTCTTTTGCAAAAGCCGAAAACTCCCTCGTAATGTCATTTAATCACGTACAATTCAAAACGTACGCTTTACTGAAAATATTCCTCAAAGAGTGTCTTGAACGTGAAGAACCAATTAAGGACTTGCTCTGTTCTTATTTCATGAAGACAATTATGTTCCATGCGATAGAACTCTCCACAAGTTCTATGTGGGTGGACGAGAACATTGTACAGTGTTTTTGGTTCTGCTTTACCATACTTCTGGAATTTGTACAAACCGGACACTGCCCTAATTACTTTGTGCTTACCCACAACATGTTCCTCTCTAACGTCACTGGGGACAACAGGAGGAGACTACTCCATGTGCTGAATAAATACCAGTGTATGGGGTGGACGTGTTTGTTTCAGTGCCCGAGTCTTCAGTCTTTACCTCAAATTATTCACGAAAGTCGTTCAGTTAATCCAGTTTCAACTCATAAGCAGATGGCTTTAGCTGAAATCAATCGGGATTTACTCATCTATACACAGCACAATTTTATAGGATTCTACGATATTGCGGACATATTAAAAATAATAAACAGGGCGTTTTTAAAGTGCTCTGGTGACCTTTACTCTGATATAGTATTGCTTGCCACTATCAATGCTGTCACGAACACTTCTGGCAACAGCATTGCGGATCTGACACGGACCCAAAATATCCAACCCAGAGGGCGCTGATAGAGGAACATGGCGAATTTTCGGAATATTTTGAGGAAATGGGCGGTAAAGGATACACACTTCTACAGAAAGCGCAACGTTCGTTTGTGTTTGTATATAAAATTCAAGCAAAGTACAACAGACTGTATACACCAGACCTAGACATTGAGGTTCAAGCAACCGAGGACAATCGTAAGTTTATTTCCCTCCCACCACTACCGTACGCTATCTTCCTCGTGGTGCTATCTATGTATAGACTCAACAGTATTGGCCAGGCCCGGGTTCTCCTCGATGACCTCCTGGTTGTACGCAGCGATGAAGTCTATGGAGTACGTAACTACCCCATTTTACATAATCTGGTGGGGATATGTCACCAATTGTTGGGGAACACAAGACAGGCCATCATGTCTTTTGAGGACTCGTGTAGACAACTTCCTGACAACCGAGCAGCTGCCAGTAGAATTACCGAGCTACGACGGCACCAGAGAGAAGAGCAAGGTGACACAGACATCGACGCCCTGGACTACTGCAATGTTCCATGTAGATATGAGCGATACGAACTTTTAGACGATGACGACGATAGGTTGCACTACCATAAAGTGATGTATAACACTGACCGTCGATTTTGTTAATATGTGGGTATTTTAAAGCATAATTTTCCATCGCAGTATCCCGATTAAAGTCTGGTACAATCACGTCAAATACAGATTTTTATGGTTGTTGGATATAAACAAGAACCTCATACAGTAGATCGTCAATTGTTTATCAAATGTGAACTTTATCATAATGATGTCGTCGGTACTGCGAGTTGCCTAGTTAAAATTATAAAAGAGACAACAGTTCATGTAACCATTCAAATAATTTGTTTGTGAAATAGATGAGCTTGTTACGTTAGTTATAACCCCCGTCAGTGTCTGTATGGTATACTGTTAAACTACAGAGGTAGAACGACAATTTGTTCGGATATGTTCATAAAACCTATGTGTACTTCAAAGAAGAAACTGGTGACAATTATCGACAATTATTATTTGATAGGGAAATTGGTATTTTAGTTATTTGTAATTAAAGAAAAGGAAAAATGTAAATATATTTTCGTGAGAATTATGAGAGACATAATCAGAGATATGTGATTAATACATATATTGAAGATTGTTGAATTCAGGTGTTTTATATTGGGGAAAAAAGCCTTAGTAAAAAGCAAATTTTATGCTTGGCATATTTTTATTTTTTTAATGTCTCATTTTCATTTGACAATATATAATGTATAATGACCAACAATGTGTCTCTCACTAATTGTTCGATGCGGTGCTGTTTTAACATTGAAATACTTAATTTAAAAATGTTTAAGACAGTATTCTTAGGCCGATATTCTTCATATATCTTTACGCTCGAAAGGATCTAGGATCACATTAATACATGGGGAAATGGGTTGTTTCTTAAAAATTTTGTAATCTCGAGTGAGTTTTATATTATGAGGGTGTATCTCGTTTCTGTGACCATTCAAGACCGTAATATGTAACACACTTTTATCCACAATTATAGCCAAATGTGCATGACGTAAAAAGGAAAACGCGGAACCTGTTTTAAGGCTGTTAAAGTTTTACGTCTGTTTAGCCTGTTTAAGGTTGACAGACTCCTGTAGTTGTTAGTTATCTCACCTTTCTCTGGTGTGCATTGAAGGCTGATAGGCTGGCATTGTTTACATAATTATATAAAGCTTTAAGTATCGGTTTACTTTGCATGGACGTACTCTGTACATAACTGTAAATGCCTCAATGGGTGTTTTAGACACTTAATAGACATGAAGTGACATACACAAAGTGACGCCTCATAAGTCTCAACTTACCTTAATTTTCCATTAGGTTAAATGTGAATATACTTTCTTCGGCATAAAATGTATTGTTTATGCATTAAAAAAACCACTTTGCAATTCTACTTGTTTTCTTTCCCAAATTTTTCTAAATGTGTACAGATTTGTATGTGTGCTATAACTAGGAAGAAAAAGAGGAGGGAGTAGGGGAATTATAAATACCTAGTATAAGCTTTAACACTACAGCATGTAATACTCAAATCAGCGTCACCCACTTCAGGTCCCGGGACATTCAAGTGGCCTTATGTATCGAACTGTATGATGCTATGAGGTGACTAAGCGGCAGCCATGCAAAATTGAGATTACTCTGCATGAATGACTTCTTATACAGAACACTCAATAGACTAACAGTGATCTGCTGTATTGTGATAGGGAAGATACGTCAATACTGTAGGCGAGGAGAATTTCGGAGGGGATATAGTGGGGACAGGGGCAGGGCACTCCCTAATAGCCAAATATTTTGACATTTGGCCTTTTGGTTCTTTAAAAAAAGTTGACAAAAGAAAAAGTTGATCAAATAAAGATGTATCACCATGTACAAGGTCACAAGCACTTTGTATCAGGAGAGCTAAAACCTGTGGATGTCAGATTCCTAGCTAGAAAACCAGTTACTACTCTTGGTGTCAAGCTACCTTCCATGACCCCCCGACCTAGCACACACACACGTGTCGTGTTATCAAGATACAAAATCTAAAACGAATAATCATCAATCAAGTTTCCTTCACATTTATATTGCTCTGATATTTACATACTTACATATATTTACATGGAGTTTAAGCTATGAAAGTGAGGTGTATGTGAAATATAACCATATTCAATTTATCTTAAATTTCTTCATTTTATGTTTATATATACATTTTTCGTAAGTGAACATATTATTTATTTATTTTTATCACAGATAATTTTGTAGATTGAAACGCATTTCATATTTACTATTAGAACAACAATACAAAATTAATGACACCTTTTGAAAATGTTCTGACAAAAGTATCTCAAATAAAAAAAACTCTCTCCAAAAATCATTTTGTCTGAGAATGTAGTTGTTTAACATTTGTGCAGCAATCAAAGATCTCATTATAGGTCAATGCCTGTTGAATGTGGCTGTTCTAGTCTTGAACCCACCATCTAGAGATATTGTTACATTTAATTGTTGGATGGCCTGTCAAAATCTTGAATGCACCAATCAAAGGTCTTGTGTCATTTCACTCTGGATTGTGGTTATTAAACACGTTTACATACACCAATCAGAGATCTTGTTATATTTTTCATTCTTGGATGTTATATCTCTGATGCACCAATCAGAGATCTTGTTACATTTCACTCTGAGGTGTTTCATTGTACATGGAAAATCATAGCACTTCCTTAGAGAACATGTCTGCTGTAATCTGATGAGGAAGGTTTTGGTCGATGACATCCAGCTTGTGAGGAATCAAATTCCTGAAGCTCGCTACTTCCGCCTTCAGCGTTGAACCCTAGCAATGTTGTCAAGTGTTCTGCTAGCTCATAATCTGCCCTATGTTCTCCTGGTAAAGAACAAAAATTTAAAATGAATGTCACTCCGTCTTCTGTATGATCATTTTCAGTAAAACAAATCATTGACCAAAATACAACTGATATATTTCCACCTGCTTATCAAAATGGTCTAACAATGACTAGGTGTATATACATACACGCTGGTTAGATAACACTGCCAACACATGGATATAATAAAAAGCATATGGTTGTTTTACTTGTTTAAAGTTTACACAACCAAAGCACGTGTTCATAACCCGGAAAATCGAGGGTTATGGTTAAGCCATCGATGGTGATCAGTCAATGTGCAGTTTAGAAAAAGCCCGACTGGATTGTATACCGACGAACTCTTATAGCTACACGATAGAATACTAGAGATAATCAAATATATTGGAAAATGACAACAGAATATATTGTTAAAATATGTTGAATAAAAAGAGGATTTTAATGATTTGCCATAAATATCGTTTATATTTTACGAGTAGGACCGATTATTCTTATATTTTTGATGTACTAATAGTTGTTAGTACAGTTACTTAATAGTGAACAATATCGTAAGTAACGTTCCATTTCTGTCAACGACCACTGGGTACCGACAAAATAATGCCGTGTCATAGTTAGCAGTCGGATGTTAGTCAAACATTGGGCCAACGTCAAACCAAACGTTGGCCCGACAACGGCAACCAACGTTGGCTCGACATACGTTTGTCCACCGTATTGAAGTTGGCTCAACGTCGCAGCTAAGCGTTGGTTAAACAACGGCTAACGTTGGGCCAACGCTGACCCAACGCTGACTCAACACTTAATTTTGATGTTAGCCCAACGGGTGACGTCATTACGTCGGTGGTCTAATGTCGGGTACCGCATCTTGTGCAGCAATGTAACGTTGGGCCGACCTCATTACATCGGTGGTCCAGTGTCAGGTACCGACGTCAGTAAAACAGTGGTCACAAGTCGGTACTTAACGTTGTGTAGGAAATGTGACATTGGCTACAATTAATAGATTTCAGAATGATGGTATTCCTATTTTCGTCTCCTAGTCGTTTTTCCTGCATGTACGTTTCGTCACTCTTTTTGTCCTCACCTGTAGATCAATATAGAAAGAAACACAATGGGCTAGTATTTCGTTATGACACACTCATAATCAATTTACAAGTTAAATTCGTTTAACGAGAATAGAATAGTTGTACATGAAGCGAATCCATATTTTTAGTTTGCTGTAACGAAATAATTGTACAATGTCAGCAATTCAAACGATAATATTAAAGTGACAGGAGTGTCCCCTTTTGAATACGTATTTATTATTCGCTGTTGTATGAGAAATACACGACTGCCATTTCCTGTTCAGCAACTTCATGTGCACCTGAAACATACATAATATTAAACTCATGAGTATTACGTTGAACTGTTTTTCTTCGATTTTCTGAAGTTTAAACAACAAGAATTGTGAGAATAATTTATCAAACTGTAGGATCATTACCATGTATACTACATAGTATAACTATGATATGCACTTCAATTTCAAAAGAATTTCATAATCAAGGTAATTCTTTAACTAATTTGGGTGAAAAATGAGGTCCCTTTCTCCATGCACTAACTGATGAACAAGGTATACAGATGAAATATAACCAATAGAACAATCGGTACATGTAGCGTATTGTTCACAGTATATGTATACACATTAAATTAGTAAGTATGATATGTATATAACAGCTATATTATATGTATATAACAGCTCTATTATATGCATATAACAGCTATAGTCACAAGGAGAGACTTTAGGGGGTTTATAGATATTATACCAAATACATGTACCATCGATGTTATGTATGTTTCAATAGGTGCCGCGAGTTTGACTGTCACATATGAGGATTATATATACTACTCACATTTTGCTAAGGATCACTTATATTTTCAAAAAAAAAATTGAAATGTTAGAAAGGATATTATATTTTCCTTCCGTACTGTTTTAGGCGAATCTGTTAGCTTCCAAATCGTCCTGTGTGGGTGTGTTCAGTCAACCATAAAAGTGCGTGCACGCTTTTCCACGTGTACACCCCTTTCGAAAGCTAAGCTAGGCTAAGTAAGGCGTTGTTCAAATTGTTAAGGAAATCAATTTGATGAATATTCTTTGTGTGATTTTGTTTTAATATGGCACAAAAACGAACCAGACATCGGTTAAATGACTGTGAAATGAATAGGGGCATCGGAATGCTGCAAGCTAGCATGTCCAAACGTCAGGTTGCAGCAGACTTAGGAGTGTCTCAAAGTGTGGTGGCAAGAATATGGAATCGTTTCCTAACTAACGGAAACCCTTCCAGACGTCCTGCTGGAGGTCGTTCTGGGGTTAAAACGCAGCGCCAAGACCGATGTTTGCTCATACAGGCACGGCGCGTCATAGGTTCCAGACTGCCACAGCTTTAAGAAATGACCTCCTAAATGCTTTTGGTACCCGGGTAACCACTCAGACAGGTAGGAACCGTCTTCATGATGCTGGTTTAAGGTCAAGTAGACCAGCAATACGAGTTCCCTGAACTGTCCGCCATGTTATAGGGACCAATTAGATTGGGCCCGAGCTCACATCACTTGGAGGGGGGGGGGGGG
>NW_018479762.1:0-3562 GCF_002113885.1 Mizuhopecten yessoensis | reverse complement strand
AAAAAAGTTATGTTGGTCCATTGATGTATTAACGTTTGTTAAACCGACCATAAATAATGTTGCTGTTGAAGAAACACATATATCGAGCCAAATGTTAACGAACATTGGAAGTAGCATCTTTGACATTCGCATGCTATTGTTGTATTTCAACTGTTGCGCCAACGTTGTCTAAACTTTGCAAATTATACTGCCATTAAACTGGCGTTTCCGTATGTTGGGCCAAAGTTGTAAATGCGCCTGCGACCATGCCGACCGACCACGACGTCAGCCCAACGATCCATTGCTAGCTGGGACGTTTTGCCGGACAGAAACGACAATTAACTTTCATTAACAGTGACGTGCGCTTTTATCATAAATTCTTAATATGGCAATGGACTACTTACCTTGCATGACCCTGCATTTTGTTTGTTTTCCATGATGATGATTAATTACGAAGATAAGTTGTAAAGCAGTAGAATCAAGTATCTGGTAGAATAATCAAGTATGCCGCAAACAGTTATGTCGTAAAGTGTTCCACAGTTGTAAACATTGTCATGCGAGATATTAATGTTGATCAAACATTTATTTGATTGATGGCGCAGTTATATGTAACAGATTAACCTTTCAAACTAGCATGTAACTGTTGAAAGTGGTCTGCTTAATTTAAAAAAAGAAAATTAAAAAGATGTCGTAAACTGTTTACTTTCGCTTAGTAACGTTTTTTTCTTTTTGCATTAGCATGTCACTGCATGAAATTATAAAGAAAAAAAATGTTATTGAGCTTTTCTACCTGAACATTCCTGTTGGTTTCAAAAGAAATATTACCAATATAGTCGTTGGTCAGACATAAATATCTAAATCAATCAATAGTAATATATAATATAACAGTCTACCCCTTCAGGAACCTCAAAGGTACCTGATTCATACTCGGAACATCTTCAGGTTATTTGTTTGAAAAATGCCTTCGGACACCTCGCCAAGATTACAGTTCCTTCCATCGAAGTTGACCGAATCAGTCGAGGAGTTCCGAGTGTGAAAAATGGAGAAATTTGGAACGCTTTAGGTTGTATGTTTTCCCTGTTTAAAAAGAAAATCGATATTTGACTTATACATCAGGTTGTAATTAGCATCTGGTATATTCAACAGAAGCAAATACACTAAAGCTCTAAACAGTGATCGGCAACAGATGTCAAAATCTGGGATGAAACCGAAATGTATAGTCCCCGCTGGGGTTCCCCCAGGGATGACTAAAAAGGATAAAGCATTCTCCATTGCAATGTTTTTATTTGGTACACAACATGATTCTCTCATAGTTATAAATTTAGTATTGTAAGATCCTAATGTATGTTTGCATTTTCTTTGATTGCAATATGTCTCAACTGACAAGAGGTCCATATGACCTGTATCGAAAATTATTCTTATTATATATCAAAACTATTTCCAAATATTTGCTTTGTTTCTCAGCAACACTCGTCCCTCATTAGATCCCTTCTTTCTACATAAACCTCAATTTCTCCTATTGGACATACCCCCTCTGCCCCTTAAAAGCAACCCTCTGCTCTATCCCTACTTGACCCTTCCTCTTTGCTCCCAGGATGACCAAACTCTCTCTGAAAACAAATTGAGCCCGCCTAGTTAAATGATGCTCTTGACTGAACTTAAAATAGAGTTCCCTTTGCCACAGACTGGTCTGGACTAAAATTTGGTTAATTTCCCTCCAATGTTACAGAATGAGGACGATTTAAGAAGAGTTTTCACAAGTTTCGACTCTGCCTTTAAACAACATTGGGTCAGGCCAGAAAAAAACATTTCCCAATGTGTTATTACATGTTTTGGCAAGGTACGGGGGTCCTACAAAATCATAGAACAGCCTTAATATGCGAGCAACACGATCATAATATACATTATATAAAATGTGATTAATAATAATTCGTAATATACAGCGGATTTTCTTCCGTTCCTATTTCACTAAACGTGCATACTTATATCCCCGAATATCCACTTGTACAGCATACCATGAGGAAGAAATGATACATGAAAAGTTGTTTCATTGAACTCTATCAATTGAAGTGTCGACCTTTTGTCGCATTTCCCAAAATTGTGCTTCTATTTCGGAAATCCGCTTAAATTTGAATAGCTGTGTCATGCTGAATATAAGTGTACATAAGTAAATACGTATATACACGACTGCAGCGGAAATCAGTTCAAATGACACTTACTCCAATAGTTTCATATACAATTAATGTTATGTTATATAGTAGCAACCTAGCCATCTACACATGGTGTTACACGAAAACAAGATGACCACCTGAGGGGTTGACAGTTTCCTGGAGTCTGAAAACAAATAACAAATACTAATTATGAGGTGTAATACCTCTTATACAGAGGTAAGATCTTTATGTTATTGACCAACCAGTAAATATAACAGGTAAACCTTGTATTTCATTGATTGCCCGGACAAAACAGTCATATCAATAAGAAATTAGGGGACACAACAGCTAAGATGTGTATTTACATTTCGTTCAGCGACTGGGAGACACAACACAACAGTTAAGATGTGTATACTTATTTCACTGATCGACCAGGGGACACAACACAACAGTTAAGATGTTTATACTTATTTCATTGATCGACCAGGGGACACAACAGTTAAGATGTTTATACTTATTTCACTGATCGACCAGGGGACACAACAGTTAAGATGTGCATACTTGTTTTATTGATCGACCAGGGGACACAACACAACAGTTAAGATGTTTATACTTATTTCATTGGTCGACCATGGGGACACAACACAACAGTTAAGATGTGCATACTTATTTCATTGATCGACCAGGGGACACAACAGTTAAGATGTGTATACTTATTTCATTGATCGACCAGGGGACACAACAGTTAAGATGTGTATACTTATTTCATTGATCGACCAGGGGACACAACAGTTAAGATGTGTATACTTATTTCACTGATCTTCAAGGGGACACAACAGTTAAGATGTGTATACTTATTTCATTGATCGACCAGGGGACACAACAGTTAAGATGTGTATACTTATTTCATTGATAAACCAGGGGACACAACAGTTAAGATGTGTATACTTATTTCATTGATAAACCAGGGGACACAACAGTTAAGATGTGTATACTTATTTCACTGATCGTCAAGGGGACACAACAGTTAAGATGTGTATACTTATTTCACTGATCGACCAGGGGACAAAACAGTTAAGATGTTTATCAATTTGGTTAGGAGGGAATGAGAATCGTTGAACAGAGAGGAGGGGGCACCATCCGAGTCATCTTTTTGGCCACCTTTTTTAATCCACTAAGGAGATAATGGGTATACGTTTTACTCGTCCCTCTGACTGCCTGCAATACTGGATGCTATTTGGCGAAATTTCTCGATATTTTCCAACAAATAACTTTACTGACTCAGTACATTGAGGCTTTGTGAGTTGTTGTCATTGTTTTATAGCCGAGACATCTTAGCTTTACAAAGGATACCGAAATTTTCGAAAACAAATTCCCATGAATTAGAAATGTGTTTTTATTTCTTATTATTAACACGATTGCATTTGTCAAAG